>NW_026783008.1:0-132523 GCF_031769215.1 Ylistrum balloti
TTAAAATAAAGATTTACATAGGTATCATTATCAAAATCAACTTTTTAGTGATATTTCATGATAGTCTTTAGAAAGTTAACAAATGACAGAGAGAATACATTCTTGTCAATAGAATCTTAATTCAAACTCAGATTTCATAAAAATCATGGCAAAAATATAAATAAAAGAGAGATGAACATACAGACTCCTTAATATGCTCATGGAAAATAAGAGGTGTTCTAACAGGTAATTTAGGATGGGGTGAAACTCTGATCTGACTTTTCAAATTACTGTTAATGTATATATTTTCACTGTTATCTTGTTTAGCATTTTTCATACAGAAAGTTTTTATGCTAACATATGATTGTGCTAATTGTTGCTTCCACAAATTCAAATATTCCTAAATATTTTATAAATTATAAATCCAGTCAATAGAGACAAAATAAAGGTTTCCAAGAAGACCTATTCCAGTAAAACATTTACGTGATCTCAGGACTCTAAAATAAATCACATATATCTGTAGTATGTTTCCTGCTTAAAATTGTATTCTATATGTGGTACTGTCAAGACAACTATTGGAGTAGATAGACATTATAACATTAACCCTAACTGTTTTCAGATAGTTCCTTCCCAATTTTTAGAATTCAAATATTAATTTACTTTGTATAATTCAGGGTTACCAAGGGTGCTGCTGAGGAAATGTTACCGCCTTCTCACCACACTTTTGACATCAAGCTGGAGAAGGATGTACGCCAGGTCCATCGTACCATCCAGAGGATACTTTCTGCCTATAAGGACGAGAAACGAGGACCAACATTTATAGCCATTCAGTCGCCTCACGGTAACGTTCCTTCTGTTAGTGGTGATAGTGATTGCTGTTTTAGATATTTTTCAAATCAACACAGACAAGTTATGATCATGATAGCTTGTATTGATAAATCACACGTGTTGGCCAGAGTGGAAGGTGATGATTCCACTTTTTAGTCTGAATGGAAGGGCCTAAGGAAAAGCTAGAATATATGAGGATAACCTATGCAGCTGCTAGAGACTTTTTTGTCTTGTTTTACAGTCAAAAACAGGTTGTATTCCCTGCCCAATACTTTGCTATTTTCCCCATATGTAGAAACAATCATAATTGTTTTCCCAATTTTAAAGAAAACGTTAGAATAATTTCCCAATTAATATAGGTACAGGATTGTATAATATTCATTTAGAAAAAAACACTTGGTTGTCGTGGTGACACTGCAGATCGTACTCGTGAGAGGTGATGCTATATTACTAGTTAGATAAGTAGAAAGGTAAGTATTTTATCATTGTGCCACCCGACTAAAACTTGAAAACAGAGGCTCAACATGTAAACCCCGACCAGGTGTTTATCCTGCATTAAGCACAGAGGCTCAGCATAGAAACCCTGACCAGGTGTTTATCCTGCATTAAGCACAGAGGCTCAGCATATAAACCCTGACCAGGTGTTTATCCTGCATTAAGCACAGAGACTCAACATGTAAACCCCAACCAGGTGTTTATACTGCATTAAGCACAGAGGCTCAGCATATAAACCCTGACCAGGGTATTTATCCTGCATTAAGCACAGAGGCTCAACATGTAAACCCCCACCAGGTGTTTATCCTGCATTAAGCACAGAGGCTCAACATGTAAACCCCGACCAGGTGTTTATCCTGCATTAAGCACAGAGGCTCAGCATATAAACCCTGACCAGGTGTTTATCCTCCATTAAGCACAGAGACTCAACATGTAAACCCCAACCAGGTGTTTATACTGCATTAAGCACAGAGGCTCAGCATATAAACCCTGACCAGGGTATTTATCCTGCATTAAGCACAGAGGCTCAACATGTAAACCCCCACCAGGTGTTTATCCTGCATTAAGCACAGAGGCTCAACATGTAAACCCCGACCAGGTGTTTATCCTGCATTAAGCACAGAGGCTCAACATGTAAACCCCGACCAGGTGTTTATCCTGCATTAAGCATAGAGGCTCAACATGTAAACCCCGACCAGGTGTTTATCCTGCATTAAGCACAGAGGCTCAACATGTAAACCCCGACCAGGTGTTTATCCTGCATTAAGGATAGAGGCTCAACATGTAAACCCCAACCAGGGTGTTTATCCTGCATTAAGCACAGAGGCTCAACATGTAAACCCCGACCAGGTGTTTATCCTGCATTAAGCACAGAGGCTCAACATGTAAACCCTGACCAGGGTGTTTATCCTGCATTAAGCACAGAGGCTCAACATGTAAACCTCAACCAGGTGTTTATCCTGCATTAAGCACAGAGACTCAACATGTAAACCCCAACCAGGTGTTTATACTGCATTAAGCACAGAGGCTCAGCATATAAACCCTGACCAGGGTATTTATCCTGCATTAAGCACAGAGGCTCAACATGTAAACCCCCACCAGGTGTTTATCCTGCATTAAGCACAGAGGCTCAACATGTAAACCCTGACCAGGGTGTTTATCCTGCATTAAGCACAGAGGCTCAACATGTATATCCCGACCAAGGTTTTTATCCTGCATTAAGCACAGAGGCTCAACATGTATATCCCGACCAGGGTGTTTATCCTGCATTAAGCACAGAGGCTCAACATGTATATCCCGACCAGGGTGTTTATCCTGCATTAAGTACAGAGGCTCAACATGTAAACCCTGACCAGGAGAGCATTGATTAGCATTTGTAGACATTTCTAAATGGAGTTGCATGGAAGTAGTATGGCATTATTATTGGATGACTATTAATTATGATATGTTACCAATGTTTTGCTCCTGAAGGGAGAGCATATAGTAGCTGCTTCGTATGTGTGTCCATCTGTCCATCCGTCTGTCCATCCGTCTGTCATAATTTTGTCTGTAGCATATCACAAAAACTATAAGTGGTATTAACATAAAGCATATAACTTATAGGTAGATAGACCTTGATAAAGAGAAGTGCAGTGTACAAGAATCATAACTCTCTTTTGCATAATTTAGGAGATATTGAAACTTGGTATATACATCAGACATGCTAAGATAATGTGCATTATACCAAATTCAGGGCCCACAACTTCTCCATTACAGAATTATTGCCCTTTGATTAGATTTTGGGCCCAATAAAATAGTTTTTGGGAAGCATTCATCAGTTTCACTAATACTCTTGTTGATTTCAGATTTCCAACACCTGACATCCAGTATGCCTGGTCTCCAAGACTTTCCACTGGTACCTGTTCATATTTCTGACAGGTGAGTGGTGGGGGATGAGTGGTGGGGGATGAGTGGTGGGGGTTGAGTGGTGGGGGTTGAGTGGTGGGGGTTGAGTGGTGGGGTTTGAGTGGTGGGGGTTGAGTGGTGGGGGTTGAGTGGTGATGAGTGGTGGGGGATGAGTAGTGGGGGATGAGTGGTGGGGGTTGAGTGGTGGGGGTTGAGTGGTGGGGGATGAGTGGTGGGGGATGAGTGGTGGGGGTTGAGTGGTGGGGGACTCCTATACCATCAAAATTAATGATAGCTCAGCGTTTCAACTTCTTCATTTCCAAAGGGATTTTCTTGATAACAATTTAAGAAACCATGATATCAACATCTATCCTATCCCAGGATTCTAGGATCTTTTTTGGGCTATTACAGTGAATTTATCACTTCCACACCAGGGCTTCAGGTGTTGCTAAGCGCTATTCCAGTGAATTATCACTTCCACACCAGGGCTTCAGGTGTTGCTAAGCGCTATTCCAGTAAAATATCAATTCCACACCAGGGCTTCAGGTGTTGCTAAGTGCTATTCCAGTAAAATATCAATTCCACACCAGGGCTTCAGGTGTTGCTAAGTGCTATTCCAGTAAAGCAGCTATCCCAGCCCAGGGCTTCAGGTGTTGCTAAGGGCTATTCCAGTAAAACAGCTATTCCACCCTAGGGCTTCAGGTATTGCTAAGTGCTATTCCAGTAAAACAGCTCTCCCACCACAGGGCTTCAGGTATTGCTAAGTGCTATTCCAGTGAAATATCACTTCCCCCCCAGGGCTTCAGGTATTGCTAAGTGCTATTCCAGTAAAACAGCTATCCTACCCCAGGGCTTCAGGTGTTGCTAAGTGCTATTCCAGTAAAACAGCTCTCCCACACCAGGGCTTCAGGTGTTGCTAAGTGCTATTCCAGTAAAACAGCTCTCCCACACCAGGGCTTCAGGTGTTGCTAAGTGCTATTCCAGTAAAACAGCTCTCCCACCCCAGGGCTTCAGGTATTGCTCAGTGCTATTCCAGTGAAATATCACTTCCACCCCAGGGCTTCAGGTATTGCTAAGTGCTATTCCAGTAAAACAGCTCTCCCACCCCAGGGCTTCAGGTGTTGCTAAGTGCTATTCCAGTAAAACAGCTCTCCCACCCCAGGGCTTTTGTTTACTATATATTGGTATTATTCCTCTTGAAGTTCTTGTCAGGAAACTGAACCATGGATAGGTTTATTCAAATTATAAAAATCTCAAGCTGAAGAAATTTCTGAAGAACCAACATCCTGATTAGTTCATATGTGTGTTTAGATTCATCTTCAAGGCTTCAGGAGGATACTTATAGTGGTATACAGAGGTTTCTTAAAAAAGTAGTAAACAAATAAACAAGAGGAACATCAACTGCTGAATCCCAGTAGGCCAATAGCGACTCTTCTTTCTTCTACAGCTGGTTATCATAGATAGATTTTATTTATTTTGGGGTCTAAGGATCAAGTAGATCATGTTTTACTGGAAAAGCCTCGTAAAGGACAAAACATTACCAAGAGTCTTCAAGAACGAATGAACGCTTGATATAAGCAACATCTTTTCCTTCTAATCATTAAAAGTATTTCCAAGGCATTCTTACAGGTCATTAAAATAAAACAATTGCTATGAAATACAAATTGAAAGAAACAAAGAAATATCAAAAGGTCTTCAGGAAATTTGCTGTATTAATGAGATTTGTCGTTTCAGTGAAACTCTATATAATGTACTAGACTGGCAGAGAGTTGGGAGTCGACGAATGTTACAACACTACCTCAATGTCGATATCATTCTCCACGTAAGTTATACTTAATCAAAAGACAAAAGGAAATACCAACATGTCAACATAATCATATTCCAAACTTAAATTAAATCTGGCTGGTGTTGATGAAGCAGAAGGCACTTACTCTTCTGGAACACCTGGTCTTATTTTTAGAAATCTCCATGTAGATCATTCTTTTGTTCATATTTTACCCTAGCTGTATGGAATTTGAGTTTGAATTATGATTATGTTGACATGTAGGTTTTTTTGATAATGTTCTGTTTTATGTTTTAACATTATGTCGACCAAATTAGATCCAAAATCTGATTACAAATTTTTCAAACACTGAACAAAATTCCAGAAATATCAGCTGGTTTCAATATTTTTCATGATTTGAGCAAGATCAATCCTTTGCCCAACGTCAGGTTGACCTAATCAAATCAGCTTGGTTAGCGATACAGCTTAAAAAAACATTGTGAGTGAGAAGCTGAGATCTTATCAAAATGGTGTCATTGTTTGTTCGGGTCTCTCAGGAGCAACAAGAAATTTTCTGTCACCTTAGCATTCTTCTACTAAAACCTTGTGTTGAAGTTCAGTAATTTGTGTCAAATGTAGAGAATTAGATTTGCAAATATAAATTTAAATAGGTATCCCATGTTTATTTTTCAATAGTAACACCTGTGTCACAAAATTCAGTATGGTATTCTCAGTTGTGAATATTTTCCTTTAAAAAGCTAAATGCAGAATAGTTTCACGACAGACTTGGTGTTAGGGGTCAATAGTTATACAAGCTGATCTGTTAACAGGCGATGGTAGAACAATGTCGTTACCTCCATATTCCCATGGGAAACATGCCAAAGGACATCACTCTCTATGGCTGTGATTTGTTCCTGGCGCGGCACCTCCATAAACATAACCACATCTTATGGTGTTCTGTAACCGAGCGACCAGACCTTGGAGGGAAGGAGGCCGATGACAGCAGGTAAGTCAATTTGTTCAAACCAGGACCACTTTTGTAATTCTCTTTAGAAAATGTTCTGCATTATGAAATAGAATTTTGGCAACATCTGTATGAGAGCATTTCTGCATGAAAACATTCACAGTGACATGAATGTATTTGCTTTGCAATACCGCATTGTCAGTGGTTTTTGTGAGGGAGATATTTTTGCTACTGTGCATTACATTGACGTGATAGCAAAAAATTTGGTGGAGGAATTAATGAAATAAATGTGTTTGAGATGTCCTTTAACAACCAGGTGATGAAATCTTAATTTTTCAAATATAATTAATTCCTTCTAATAGGAAATCATGACCTGTGACAATTATCGGGTGTATAGTATCGTCTTGAACATGAGGAAGTAATTATTTTTGACATTTAATGAAGAGGAGTTTATCGTCATCACAAATCAATTGGTCTTGTGTGTTTGAAGTGAAAAATTTACATACAAAATTACTCGAGAACCCCATTTAGATTTAGTTCTTATTAAGACCGAAGTATCATAGTATGAAATGCTACACCAGGATAGATTTTGATGGTAATCAGTCAAGGATGAAGGTCAAAGGTCAAACTTTAAAATCATGTATTATCGTGGGGCTCAAACTTTGTGGATTTCCAAAAACTACATTTTCATTGGCATTTAATTTCGTGGATAAATTTTGATTGCAAAATAAACTTATACTAAAATCCATGTTGATTTTTACCTGTTAATTATTTTGGAGACATATAGAGTTGTGAACTCCGAAGAATAAATCTTTAACAAATTTAACGATTTTACCGTACTAGACAACTTCAGAAATATAAACCATGAATTCATGAACTTCATATCAGGTTAAATTCATATCCTGTAATGATACCATTACGTAGAATGCTAAACCTGTCCAGGATTTTATCATCATAAATCAAGATCAAAGGGTCAAAGGTCATTCTGTCTGGTGTATGATTGTAGTATATTATCACGGATATCCATGGACTTGAGGAAGGTTTCTGTAACTATAACTAAATCTTGGCACTTGATTTGATGGGAATATCACATCCTTTTATACAACTCTAAATCAGAATTCATGTGATTTATAAAAATATCTTAAAGATTCTGACTGATCTGATGAATAGTGTAAGGGATTTGTAATTCTAGAAGAGATCTGTATCCTGGTAATTTTGTGTTTTGTCAGGCTGTGTATGGAACTGGAGGAGAATAGCAGTGTGGAATTGAACAACCCAGGCTCCTACTCCAGTGTGTGTGTCGAGTTAGACATCGCTAGTCTGGCTGTCAATACTATTATAGAGGTATTAATCTTAGACTGTCACGCTTAGCCCCTCTACAGCCCACTCATCCACAGCCTAACCTATACAGGCTCCTACTCCAGTGTGTGTGTCGAGTTAGACATCACTAGTCTGGCTGTCAATACTATTATAGAGGTATTAATCTTAGACTCTCAATCTTAGCCCCTCCACATCCTCACCAATACAGGCTCCTACTCCAGTGTGTGTGTTGAGTTAGACATTGCTAGTCTGGCTGTCAATACTATTATAGATGTATTAATCTTAGACTCTCAATCTTAGCCCCTCTACAGCCACGCCTATGCAACATTCCCTCCACAGCCTCACCAATACAGGCTCCTACTCCAGTGTGTGTGTTGAGTTAGACATCACTAGTCTGGCTGTCAATACTATTATAGAGGTATTAATCTTAGACTCTCAATCTTAGCCTCTCCACAGCCCCGCCCATACAACCCCCATCCCCTTCCTTCTCTAATACAGCACCCTGAAGAAATTACAGTTTTAACCTAAAATGGAATATAAAGATTCTATATAACTTAATCAGAACAATTATATTGTTAATGTTATTGAAGTTAATTTTAATTCTTTAAAGTTATTTCAAATCCAGTCCATTAAAATGTAACATGAAAAGTAGCATGCTTTGACCTTTAACCTGAATTAGCATGACTTGACCTTTGATCCCAATGTCTGTTTCTAAGTCATCCCACGTCAATGACCAAGAAGGAGCCAGCGCTGTGAGTTTCGACACAATGCCTCAGTCGTCACTGGAGGATATGGTGCAAGGACAAGGTGCTGCCACCTATTTGGCCAGCTACGATGATACTGCGCTCTGCTCCACAACATTCCGTATCCTGAAGAGCATGGTTCAGGGCTGGGTTAGGGATGTGACAATGTACGGAAATGTGTTTGCCGACAACCAGATCATTCATTTCTACAGGTAATAACAGTATTATATTACTGTAAGTCCATGACATTGATACATGATGATTTTAATTAAATATAAGTGCAAGTTCTGATCCATGTACCCGGGATATACTTTGGACTACGATATAAAAGACCATGGAAAATTTTCATCGGAATCGTACAATGTATAGACTGAATATCCAGTCTGAGTAGATCTCCGATAGAACTTGACATTATCAAGCATTCCTTTTGTTGTGTTTAGAATACTGGAGAACAATTCATCATCGTAGATATTGGTGATCAAGATTTAGTGACATTCAGTAGTGTTGTTAAGAAATATTTTCTCTGTAGATATTTGTTCTGAATTTGTTGGTAACTAATTCAGTGACAGCATGTTTCTCACTGTTCACTCTGTTTTCTTGTAGGTGGCTGCGTTCCACTGGTGCTCAGCTTTATGATCCAGCACTGAGAAGAACACTACACAACATGATGAAGAAAGTCTTCATGCAGGTAAAATCACAAAATGTAAAAATGTTAAATTTGAAAACCTGAACTAGATAACCAATAACTGCAAAAAATTTTGATCAGTGTTGTTCTTAATTAATATTTATCTAATCATTCAATCTTACAAAGGATCTGAAGATAATTTCTTGAGTTTTAATTTCAATACCTCTAAATTAAGCATTGGATGTTGAATAGATCATCACTCTAGTCAAGGGACATAACTCTGCATTGACTATGGAAAATAACCTACATTACTTTTCATTTTATATTTGAAACTGCTGATGTGTTAAATGAAACAGTTACATTTTTTAAAACAAAAGAATTTGTGTTAAAACAAAAGAAAATGAAACAGTTACATTTTTTTAAAACAAAAGAAATTGTGTTAAATGAAACAGTTACATTTTTTAAAACAAAAGAAATTGTGTTAAATGAAACAGTTACATTTTTTAATACCAAAGAATTTTTTTAATATTTTTTAAAACAAAAGAATTTGTGTTAAATGAAACAGTTACATTTTTTAAAACAAAAGAATTTGTGTTAAATGAAACAGTTACATTTTTTAATACCAAAGAATTTGTGTTAAATGAAACAGTTACATTTTTTAAAACAAAAGAATTTGTGTTAAATGAAACAGTTACATTTTTTAATACCAAAGAATTTGTGTTAAATGAAACAGTTACATTTTTTACAAAAGAATTTGTTTTTTATTTTTTAAACAAAAGAATTTGTGTTAAATGAAACAGTTACATTTTTTAAAACAAAAGAATTTGTGTTAAATGAAACAAAAGTATTTGTGTTAAATGAAAGAGTTACATTTTTTAAAACCACTGTGTTTTTAATACAAAAGAATTTGTGTTAAATGAAACAGTTACATTTTTTAAAACAAAAGAATTTGTGTTAATTTGTGAAATAGTTACCAAAAGAATTTTTTTTAAAACAAAAGTATTTGTGTTAAATGAAAGAGTTACATTTTTTAAAACAAAAGAACACTGTGTTAAATGAAACAGTTACATTTTTCAAAACAAAAGAAATTGTGTTAAATGAAACAGTTACATTTTTTAAAACAAAAGAAATTGTGTTAAATGAAACAGTTACATTTTTTAAAACAAAAGAAATTGTGTTAAATGAAACCGTTACATTTTTTAATATCAAAGAATTTGTGTTAAATGAAACAGTTACATTTTTTAAAACAAAAGAATTTGTGTTAAATGAAACAGTTACATTTTTTAAAACAAAAGAATTTGTGTTAAATGAAACAGTTCCATTTTTTAATACAAAAGAATTTGTGTTAAATGAAACAGTTACATTTTTTAAAACAAAAGAATTTGTGTTAAATGAAACAGTTCCATTTTTTAATACAAAAGAATTTGTGTTAAATGAAACAGTTACATTTTTTAATACAAAAGAATTTGTGTTAAATGAAACAGTTACATTTTTTAATACAAAAGAATTTGTGTTAAATGAAACGGTTACATTTTTTTAAAACGAAAGAACACATTACTTTACAAATGATACAGTTTTACTTTTTAAGACAAAAGGAAATATTGTTTTACAGTTAATAGCAGAATTCAAGCGTCTTGGATCCACCATAGTGTATGCCAACTTTAATCGAATCATTTTGTGTACAAAGAAGCGACGCCTGGTGGACGCATTATCCTATGTGGAGTATATCACCAACAGTATTAAGTCCCGAGAGTTGTTCCACTTGATTGAACTCTCCTATGAACAATGCTGGGAATACTGTATGTGGCTTGATCCTGTAAGTCTGTTACAAGGGGCCCATTTGGACCAGTTTGACTTAAATTTGTTTACTCCTGAAATACAGATCAGCCTACTTCTCCATTTTGCTTTCTGAGAGGCCTTGATGAAGCCCTTTGAGGCTTGTATTAAAACCCAACAATTCCATCCTGATTTAGGCCCAAAACGTGACATTAAAATTTTAACGTAAATGTATAACTGATGCTGGTGTGGTCATAAACTTCTGGATCACAAAACCATGAATTTACACTGAAGTTCTCACATACAACATTTTGTTTTCTGTATTTATCAAAATTGAAAACAAAAAACAATGGAATTCTGTTTTTGGGTGACTTTTGTGGGTTTTTTTATCGTTTTGTATTTATGAAAAATAACGGTTTCAAATGAAAATTGTTCTGGGAATCTATCCCCAGACATTAAGTAAATCAAGTGTCTATCAATCAAGATTTTTTTAAAGAATAAAGTCAGATTGGAAAATTGAGGCCTGGCACGGACACACAAAATGCATTTTATTTTGGTTTAAATTTACAATGTTTCTGTCTACAGGCAAACTATGGGGGAGTGAAGGGACGTCTTCCTTCAGCAGCAATGACAGACAGTTCTCAACCCAATCCCGACCGTGAGGCAGAGCAAGATAGTGAAGATGAGGAGGTTAGACAGGAAGAGGAGCAACTGAATAAATCGGATGAAGAGGATGAGGTACTCTTACTGAAAAAGATTATATGTATCTAATAGAAGTGCTTTTATTTGAAAAGGCTTTACTCTGAAAACAGAAACAATTAAAATCTGAGAAACTGTCATACCTTGTTTATTGATAGAACCACCTTCACCACAAACACCTTGTTTAACAATTGATGGTATTATAATTTTGTTGATAAAAAGGTATAAGATTTTGTTTTATACCTCTCATTGTGAATACCAAACAGTATTATTTGAAAAATTCAAATCTTATGAAGTTTGGTTTATTTCAGCCTGAGATTGAGATGAACTGGAACATAATGCATTTCCTACCCGAGGCAGGAGCCTGCCAGACAAACTTTAATGTAAGATAATGTGGTTTATGTTACACAGTCAGCATCAATACGCCCTATAATTCTAACTGTGGGCCGTTTAATGCTTAATGTCTCTGTTTATTAACTGCTTCAGTTTGATATTTCATGAAGAAAGGCTTGTTAGTAGAAATAATTAGGAGTGACCTTGCAGAATTCTTATTGGAGATCAATCACAAAGCGTCATACATCTTAGTTCTGTGATAAACAAACTCTGATGTTCATTTACATTTAATATGAGATTTTGAAACTTGTCAGGTACATTTCATTTTATAAAACTTTAGAGTCAGTAAAATGCATAAATCTGGTACAAAACTAATATTTCATAACATTCCAACATTGAAAAAATATATATATCTAAAAACACCATTTGCACGTTAAATTTTGACATTTATATTTTTCAACATTGTTCAATGATAAATTATGATTTTAGAATGCTGTTATGGTTTTTCAACGGGAAAATTTAACAGAAAAACATTGAAAATTTCTAAAATTTGAAGACCTGATTAATTAATTGTATAAATGGAAACATTTGTGAGATCTTCTACATCTGACATTGTATCACAGATGATTGTAGCGGGGTACATCCTGTCGGTTTACACCAATGTCATGGACGAACACCAAAGACTTACTCCAGGGAATACACCAGTCAAACGTCGCCATAACTCACAGTCACAGTCTCAACAGGTTTGTCATCAATTGCTTAAATCACAGATTAGTGAAATATAAAACTGTTAAATCTGAAAAACTTTCAAACTGGTCCATCAGAACCTGGTCTATATGAAAAACTTTCACGCTTGTCAGTCATAATCTTGTCAAAACAGAAAAATTTTCAAGCTGGTCAGTCAAAACCTGGTCAAAATGAAAAACTTTCGAGCTGGTCAGTTAGAACCTGGTCAAATCTCAAAAACTTCAAGCTGGTCAGTTATAACCTGGTCATTTCTGAAAAACTGGTCAAATCTCATGCTTGTCAGTCTGAGCGTAGTCAATTCTGACAAACTGATCAAATCTCATGCTTGTCAGACTTAAAACTACTTAAATCTAGCTCAAATCTAAACCATAAATCTGAAACTGGTCAAATGTAAGCGGTCAGATCTGGTCAAATGTAAGCGGTCAGATCTGGTCAAATGTAAGCGGTCAGATCTGGTCAGATGTAAGTGGTCAGATCTGGTCAGATGTAAGTGGTCAGATCTGGTCAGATGTAAGTGGTCAGATCTGGTCAAATGTAAGTGGTCAGATCTAGAATTGGTCAACTGTAGACCAAACTTCTCTACAACTGAACAAATGTAAACTTCCTCGTATCTAATTTGTCTGATGTAACCACTGTGAGTAAGTGATATACTATCAGCCATTTGCTGGCTTTTAATAGATTTATCAATACCATATTCCCACAGTAAGCCCACTATTATCTGTTATTATTCAATAGGGTCGCATTCGCATAAATAGTTGAAATGTTTTGAACACATGAACTGGCAAAGAGGAAAGGCACAAGGGCCAAGACTGGACTTCCAAAATCATGACTTGTGCATTTTACAGGAGGAGAGCCTTACGTGTACAAAAATAACATGCTGGTTGAATTTTATAAGTTTTCAGGGTTTCTGGTTAAAACAGTGTCGGTGTACACACCTATTTCCTGAAATGAAATGATAGGTATCCTATCATTTGTACGTTGTTTCATATTTGAAGTTATGAAACTGGATTTCGCCCTCTACCGCTTGGTCTGTTTCAGCCAGATTAAGGGAAAGTAGCCTTGAATTAACATCAAATGCTTTTTCATTGTCCTGTAAAAAGCGTGACTTTGAATCAGAGGTTAAGTGTTAGCACTGTGGATATCACTGGTATAAATGCAGTTTATATGTAATAATATCATGGGAACAGGCCCCATGCACCTCTTGTTCAGCATACTGTTTTACTGATATATTCAGTTTGATTGGCTACAGAAACCACTGGAGACAAGTGCGACCCCAGCCACAGTGACATTTTCGCAGGAGCTAATAGCGGGCGATCTAGCTCAGCAGATGTTTGCGTAAGTTTGAAGGAAATAAATAACATTCCACACCTGAAATTAATCAGGTGTTTTGCCTACTTAAAAAGAAGGCCATTCATTGGACAAAAAGATTTTCTGTGTGTACACGCTTACAGTTGTTATAATTAAGACAGATTAAACAACAATTTATGAAAATGTGTATTTTTTTAACAATAATATTGATACAGTATTATGTTGTTGATTGTTTTATACGCCGCCAGAGGCGGTCTTTTATTGGTGTCATCTTCTCCATCCGTACGTCCATTTCTTGTGACACAACTCCTCCTAAACTAATCATCAGATTTTCATGAAACTTGCTCAATGTCACTACTACAATGGGTAGATGTGCATGAATGGGCAATTTTGTTGTTCGTTGATTTTTGTAAGATTTATGCCATTTTCAACTTTGTATCTGTAGCTTGCTCTTAGTGGTGCCTTGTGAATGCAACTCCTCCTAAAATAATCATTAGATTTTCACGAAAAATGTCACTACTACAATGGGTAGATGTGCATGAAGGGGCGATTTTTCGTTTTGAACTTTATATTTTGTGGTGGCGTATATTGTGTCCACGGCACTCTTGTTATATTAATATCAAACTTGTTACCAACGGCAGTTAAAATCCTATCATTTTCTATAGCATTTTGCATTAAGATAATTATTTTTATGACTTAAGTTTTATCATCTTAGTTTATATATATCTTGAATCACCCAGTATTACACAGAAGATCCAGAAGAAGCTGGCTGGAAACACTAACAATGCAGCCATAGAATTTCCACAGAGACCTGGTTCTCATCTACTACTGAAAAACCCCGCCCTGGAGTTCGTCAAGTGTGTTTGTCAGGTAAGATTGACTGCTGATAACAGAGAATTCCTACAGAGACCTGGTTCGCATCTACTACTGAAAAACCTTGCTCTGAAGTTTGTTAAGTGTGTCTGTCAGGTACGGGTTTAACCTTCCTTGTTTGATTTTGACCTCTATTGTTTGACCTTCACCTTCCTTTTTTGACCATGACCTCCATAATTTGACATTGACTTTTGTTGTTTAAGCATATCTGTTGTTAGAGTTGAGACACATATTTCATCTTCACCCTCAGGTGTTGGCCTTGGACTGTAACATCACACTACAGATTACAAAACTGAAGCGAGATCTTCTCAAACTGATCGGAGTCGGTGAATTCTCCAGTGATGCCAAGTTTCTTGATCCTTGTTTGTCCTATGTACTCCCAGAGGTCATCTGCAAGTCGTGTAACCATGTCCGTGACCTTGACCTCTGTAGAGATCCTTACCTCAATCACAACGACTCCAAGTAAGTCAACATGAACTACTTTATCAAGAAAATTTATTTTTTTCAAATTTTTTTTCATTTTGACTTTTTGTCATTTTTCAGTACACTCAATATTGTAATATCCACTTTATAGTGAACATTGACTCAAAAATGTCAGTGTTATTGATGAATGCAGTGATTCACATTTACGATCATGTTATCCTTGACTGTCATTTTGTCATAGTTGTTTTCAATTGCTCTTCTGATAGATACAGATATAAAACTGTATTATGGTTTATGTTGTTTAATGATAATATACAGGTCAAGTTCTGATTTGATTATCGTAAAAAAAAATTCAAAGTTATGGCTATGATTTTAATAAGAATTTTCACAAAAACAGAAAGACTGAAATTGAAGAGCCTTGCTTAACCCCCCCAGTTAGAACTTTGAATCATCTCTTACAAAGCCAGTTACACTAAAAAGTTCTAAACTTCTCCTTGGTTGATGGCAAGCATTCAGGTCGTTCCTGCAAATCTAATTTATTTTTGTTTAATCTTTGTTATAGTGTTGTATTATATATATGAAACATGTGTTTATGAATGTTTTAATAAACTACAGTTGAACAGGTAATTTTCACGTGTAAAAATTTTCTTTTATTTTATTTAACAATCAAATTATATTTCAATGAATTAAAAGTTTAAAATCTTGATTTTAAATGACATGTTATACATGTCTCATTATTTCATGGATGGAAAGTTTGTGATCATGTCAAAGTATCGAAATATAGAGAAAATATCATCCAAGCAAAAAGGCAGACTGCTATATGATATTTCCCAGAAGTCATATATGTGAGTGTTGATTTTCCCAGAAATTGAAAATGATAATTTCACATTTCATTGTGACAGTGCGGCGTGGTCCTGTGTACAATGTAAGTCAGCGTATGATATGACAGAGATGGAACAATGTCTCATCGACTCCATTAACCGCAAGTCTATGGCCTACATACTGCAGGACCTCAAATGTGTCAAGTGTCAAGGGGTGAGTCAGGGTTTGGGGGATGAGGTGGGGCAGGAGTGAGTCAATAGCAAGGGGTAATGGGGTGGGGGGCAGGAGTGAGTCAAGGGAAGAGGTAATGGGGTAGGGGGCAGGAGTGAGTCAAGGGAAGGGGTAATGAGATGTGGGGGCAAGGGTGAGTCAAAGGCTGGGTAATGAGGTAGGGGGCAGAGGTGAGTCAAGGGTAGAGGTAATGAGATGTGGGGCAGGGGTGAGTCAGAGGTAAGGTAATGAGATGTTGGGCAGGGGTGAGTCAGAGGTAGGGTAATGAAATGTGGGGCAGGGGTGAGTCAAGGGCTGGGTAATGGGTAATGGAGATGGGGGCAGGGGTTATGTAGATAGAGACAGGGGTGAGTTATGGGCAGGGTAATGAGATGGGGCAGGAGTAAGAGGGATTGGATAATGGACATAGAGAGGGTAGGGAGAGGTTGGGGAGAGAGCATGTGGGGACAACAATAAGCGATAATTGGGAAGTCATAGAGTAGGAAAAGGATGAGATCTTTCTGGAGGATTGAGAGGTATTAGGGCAGTGTTGAATGGAAGAGTATTCTTTTCAACAAAGTCATAGTACAGTAAAAAAAAAGGGGGGGGGGGGTTGTTTTTGGGATAGAGGAAAAAGAATAAAGAGAAAAATAAGAGCCATTTAGATGAAATTGATGAGTAAAAAGCAATATGCTGTTTGAAATATTTAATATTGAAGAAAAAAGTCATGTTTTACATTACTGACATCATAACTCTTTGTTTTATTTGTTTTTGTCAGGTAAAAGAGGGAAACATGACAAAGTACTGCAAGTGTGCTGGAGATTTCATCACTACAGCAGCTCTCAAAGACTTTGAGAAAAGGCTGCGTACATTTAGGGGCATTGCCAGGTAGATATGTGTTAATCACCAGAAACTGTAAGAAAGTATGGAAATATTCTCAATATTCTTGTGAATTAATGTTGAAGAAGTCTTTAATTCATACTTATAAGAAATGGAATGCCTCCTAGGAAAATGTTTGAATTTGGCCAGAAAAGTTATGTGTTGTGCAACCTGTCTTTAAAAAGAAAAGAATTTACTTGGTTGATTTCTCATCTGTTATAGGATTTATAATGAAGGCCTGGTTTGTCATTGATTATCTCCCTTTATCTGTATGGTTGCAGGGAAAGTAGATTACCATTTCACAGAGTTAATTTAGGTCACTTTCATGTAATCCAGTTAAAATGGTTCAGGTGGTCTGGAATTATTCCATTATACTGGAATACACATGTTCCAGATGTTGGAACTGATATATGTAGAGCGTAAAATATACAGTTTCTGAATTTTCTGTCAAACATAAGACAATTAGAATTAAGATACCATCTATTTCACCCAAACTTAATAGCAGAATGGTTCCAGAAATATCGGAGTACACCAACCTTGCTTTCTGCTGAAATCCTGAAAACTAATGATATTCAGCAAGTTTCGGGACAGAAACAGCAGGACTCCTCAATCTACACATGCCAAATAATCCGCAGTCCAGCCTCGGTCCAGATCTGTTCCTGTTTCTTACAGGTTCAACTGTTTCAACTGCTTACACAAAAGCGTGTCCCATGAGTAATTTATGATTGTAGGTTATCTCCCTTGAAGTGTATTTGGTGGTTTGGTATTTCAATTCAGTTGGATGTTTTCTATGGTTGCTACACTTAAGCTCAGATATGACATACATCATGAAACACACATTTCAATTTAATGTGCTTTTAATACAAAACACTTTGTCCTGTTTGTTTTTGCAGACAAACTGATCCAATGTCACTTTAAAAGTAACATTTCAGACATAAATCAGGACAGACCATCTCATACTAATACAGGCCTTAAAGGCTTACTCAAAGCTTGACAGAAAGCAAATTAACATTAGTTGGGCTGTCCTTATTTGAAAAATGAACAATTTTGATCCAACTGGTTAAAACAATAAGAAAAGTGGTCTTCTTGTTAGTAGCATTAAACCTTGACATGTTGAACCTTCAAGGCAACTACAGCACAGTAATGTGATATCTTAACAAGATATTAGAGTGATACAGAAAATGTCAGCATAGATTTGATTAAGATGTACTATCAACAATTTATTAACAACAGTGAATATTATCAGCCTTTTTTGCTTACTCTAGAGGAATGGACATAATAAATCCTGGCAACTTGACATTTAGTTTCTAACATCAGTTTCGGCCTGCTATACTGGATAGCACATTGTATTGAAATGGCAGACATTAGAGAAATATTGAAATCAAGTCAAATCTGATCTGATAATAGATTTCACTCATCAGAGTAAAGTTTATTGTCATAAATGACCTCCCTTTAACTGTATTCAGTGTTTTAATGAATTAGAGAAAATCTCAATGGAATATGTTCTTTTCTATCGTCATGAATTATCTCCCTTTAACTGTATCTATTTGTGAAAATCTTGAAGGAAATATTTTTTCTTCATTTGTCATAGTAGTCTCCATTGCCTCACCAGGTAAATCGTCTCCCTTTGACTATGTTTGTTGTTTTGTGAGAATATCTGGAAAGGAGTAATTTCTTTGATTGATGTCAATAATCTCCCTTTTATTGTATTTAATGGTTTATGTGTCGCCTTATATACTAAGTTTTGCCTTGCTTTACATCTTTCAGCCATTACAACATGGTGGTGTTGATGGAAACTGTGGATTGGATTATCAAGATGAACCCAAGTATATCAAGCTGAGGAAGGGCTTTTTATAACTTCCCTCAAGTAATATGTGTACAAAACGTACAGGCAGAAATGTGAAGACCTGAACAGACGTTTACTGTGTTATGAGAAGACAAGAAAAAAACTTTAGGAAACGGTAACCCCGAGCACAGTCCGCCTGGAATTTTATATTTGTGGAGTTCATGTCACTTCAGAAATATTAACAAAGGATCATTCTAATGTTTTTTACGAGAAAGTGCCAAAGTATATTTGTTTCCAGTACGGGAGATAAATTCACTGTGAAATTAGGATTCCGAAATAGACAACTGAGGAGACAAGAAATACAGTGAAAAATTGTCAGAGTATATTTGTTTCCAGTACGGGAGATAAATTCACTGTGAAATTAGGATATCTAAATAGACAACTGAGGTGATAATTGCAAGAAGTACAGTTAGAAAGTGCTAAAGTACTGTGATCCATGGTGTGGGAGAGGAACTCGCTGTAAAATCTTAGATTCCTTAACGGCAGACTGAGGAGACAAGAAGTGTTGTGTGAAAGTGCTGAAGTAATACATATATATTCTGTTGTGGATTTAATGAAAAATCTAACCCTCCAACCTCTCAGATATCCTATCCCAGTATTGGAGCAAGTCAAGACATTTTACTTGAACAGCAGAATCACTAAATTTCAGAAACAGTGCTGGAGCTCATTCATTTATGTGTGCAAACTGGTTTGTCGTCAACATTTCAAATATAGCATGTTGGACATAAATCCAGGCAGGTCTGCAAATATTAATACATGCCCAGTAAAGCTCAAGTAAAGCTCATCAGATAGCAAAATGAGATCAGCTGGTCCATCCTTAATTCTTAAATAACGCTGGTCCAGCTGCTTTAACTGAAAAATGAAAATAGCCCAGAAATAACGCTGGTCCAGCTGGTTTAACCGAAAAATGAAAATGGCCCAGAAATAACGCTGGTCCAGCTGGTTTAACCGAAAAATGAAAATGGCCCAGAAGTGTCTGCTTCCATTATGTCAATGTCTTCATTTTTCTGGTCAAATAATAGCACTTTTATAATTTGACTTTTGGAGTGCTGGATTTTTACCAAATTACATTTTGTATGTATAGTGCATGGATTGTATAGCTTTGCTGTATATAGATATATATATATCCTGTGATGTTGGATGATTTCTCATTACATTTTATAATTAAATGGGTGAACAATTCTGGGGAATGTTTATAAGTACTCTGTGTAAATAAAACGTAGAACTATTTTATTTATAATGGTAGTGGACAAGTTATTTCCCTTCGTCGAATCTTTTGTGCCAGAGTTCAGAAGTGATCACTTTTTGTAATATACTGCAAGATTTCAGGGGCATATGGCTTTAGAATATGTGTGTGAAAAGATGAAAATCAAATCTGTCTACTTCTGTAAATATTATACAGAAAAAAGTACCTCATTACATAAAGACCGGTAAAGTTGAAACATTAAATTCAAAACAGAATTGAAAGAAACAAACTTGATGAAAAAATCTCTCACTTTTTTTGCAATGTTTAATACTTTGTATTTATTGATTTAGATAGACTTGTAGAAATTATTGTGAATTAGATACACAAGGAGATAAGATAATATTAAAAAAACTAAATAGATAAACTGCGACAACCATTTTATGAAGGTAGTCATCAAAACGTAACACTCTAATCTTCTACTGGTTGTGTTATAAGATGAAGGTGACTGTGTATTCATCAAAACATCACACTCTAATCTTCTACTGGTTGTGTTATAAGATGAAGGTGACTGTGTAGTCATCAAAACATAACACTCTAATCTTCTACTGGTTGTGTTATAAAAAATATGTTAAGAAATTAGATTGATAAATTGCAACAACATTTTATGAAGGTAGTTATTAAAACATAACACTGTAATCTTCTACTGGTTGTGTTATAAGAATTTTCATTCTATTGACCAACCTGAAGAAAACATTCCAAAATGACCACCAGTAGTTTGATATTTATAGTAGTTGTTGATTGTTACAGAGTTCCACCAGTGGCACTTCTAAGATCACCTTCATTTCTAAAGAACTCCTTATCACAGTAATTACTATTACAATGAGGGGAATTAGTGTCACATCTGTATATTCTGGTAACATTAATTTGGTATTAAATCTACTATTTATTTTCATTTGTTCTTTAAAACTCTATTGCTAAAAAAATTTGGGTCCTATAATGGAAAATTTGTCTTTTCAGAAATTTTGTCTCAGGAATTTTTTTTTTTTTTTATTTTTACGAGTTCTGAACTTGAGGTAGATTGATCACAGTTTATTCTACAGAATAATACATTTTGTTGTGTGTGTATTTATAAACATATTGATATTCATGAGGATGGGCAACAGTTTCATAGAACATTTTCAAGAACATCAGAGAAATGTTCCATGAACCTACAAACCCTCATACAGTGTTTCATAGATGTTTTCAGTCTATGATTTACTCCATACACAAAAAGGAAATTCTCAATCACTTAAATGATTCGGAAAATTGTAAATGGCAATAATTCCAGTTCAAGTCATTTAATAATAATCTGCACACACTGTATCTAAATTCAGATTGTGACTCTTCAAATTACACAGATATATTAATAAACAATATAAAGCTGAGCTGTTTTGTCAAATGGCTTCCATTTGGGTTCTATATGTTTTATTCGGGGAACATATAGTGTTATCCATGTTCCTCTATTCCATGTCATCAACGATCAATTCTTTTCTTATTTGGTTCACATTTATCCAACAAATCGTAACATAAAGAACTTAAACAACATTGATGCGGTCATCTGTCAAGGTTAAAGGGTAGTTTTTGGACTCGGATATTTTAGTCCTGGAATCAAGCTTTCTTGTGGGACGCTCTTAGTCAGATTCTGAAAACCTGTTATATCTCTTTAGTAATGGGACTCAACCAAACTTGTTGAAATGGCATTCTGGACTTCTCGAAAAAAAACATCTTACAAAAATTTCTGGACATTTGTTACATTTGACCATTTTAGCAAATTCAACACACCATGATTCTCATTAACATTTTCTAGATACTGTAAATGCACTTTGGGGCAATATAACATTATTATTTTTGGCAGATTAGCACAGAGATGATTTAGCATTATTTTAGTACAATATTTTTCAGCACAAAAAGCATTAAGATATATGTATGTTCACAAGAAGTATTGGAGACAAATATTTGGTGTGTATTACTGTGGGTTTACAGTTATTATAGTTTATAACAGAAAAAGGATCCAGCGTCCCAATACAGGAAAATCTGTATAGCTGGTAATTCTCCTGTAGAATGGATTCTTTGGGGAATACAGAAACCAACAAAATACAGGACAGAAACCAACAAAATACAGGACAGAAACCAACAAAATACAGTCCAGTAACCAAGAAACCAACAAAATACAGGAGAAACCAACAAAACACAGGACAGAAACCAACAAAATACAGTCCAGTAACCAAGAAACCAACAAAATACAGGAGAAACCAACAAAACACAGGACAGAAACCAACAAAACACAGGACAGAAACCAACAAAATACAGGACAGAAACCAACAAAATACAGGACAGTAACCAACAAAATACAGGACAGTAACCAAGAAACCAACAAAATACAGGACAGTAACCAAGAAACCAACAAAATACAGGACAGAAACCAACAAAACACAGGACAGAAACCAACAAAATACAGGACAGAAACCAAGAACTGGACAATAATCTCAGAAGATTTTGGCAGGTATTAATGGATTTGTTTCTACATACTGGGTATATCTTCTGCAGTTAGTATAGATTGTAATTAACAAGTATTTTCCTTTTGAAAAGAGATCCTCAAGTTCCACTTACTCAGCTTATTTTATCGCTATAAATTTGATAATTTATTTGATCACCTTGCCTTGGTCATTGAATGTCATATTATGTATTACACATAACCATTGCTGTGACGTCACAAAATTCAGCACCATGTAACAACAGAGACTACAGATCAAAAATGGCTGCAAGTTTGACATTGATTTGTCTGTTTTCTACAATACAATGTATTTTGCCTGAATAATTGATCGTGTGATAGAAAGGATTTTGAACTTGTTTCTGTTCGATGTATACTTTATAAAAATCATCACTTATTATTCACTTATGCTTAGTTTAAAAAAATTTGAATTCTTTTTATAAATCATGTATCAGATGGAAACGCCTGCAAGATCCTACTGTATATCCTTGGTGAACAGAATGAAACACAGACTTACATGGATATAAATATATTAATACTTCAACTTTTGTTTGCTAAATACAAATAAAAATCACAAAGTTTTGTTGTTTTTATTTTCAGTTTGTGCTTTCAGTCATGAATTCATGCTCTGATAAGATTTATCTTTTCTCAAGAAACCAAAACTGGAGATATTCAGTATGAAAGTCTTACACAAACTTTTACGATTGTCAATTTTCTTTCTCAAATTTAATATTTTTGTTAATCCTGATGTTCTCTTGTGAATGTAAATATGACCAAACAACATCAGCAGGAAAATTCTGATACTGTTAACAGTGATTGCTGTTTTGGAACTGAACTCTGTGTGCCATAGAGAATCCATCTGCAGAAAACTACCGACAATTTAGAAGATTTTCTGCTGGACGTTCGATCTCATTTTCTTTGTATTGTCTTCCTACGAACTTGAATACATTATTCAAGTGAAAATAATAATAAAAAATTCAAAATTTCAGTTTTATACATATTTTACACTTAAGATTGCCAATTTACTGAAATGTTTAAAGGCTGCAGTCCAAAGCTGGCAACTTGATAGGTATGTGCCCAGTGAACAAGCAAGGCCATTTCTTGAGCTGGTAGCTACCACAATGAACAGCATACTGGGGACATGTGGCATGCTTTGCTATCCAGAGCAATTAGGGGAAAGTATTTTGCCGAAAGGACACGACAGCACAGATCAAACCATGGTCTCAATGTCTTGAGATGAATAGAATCTTTCACCCCTTGGAGGAGAAATAGGTAAATCTCAGACCAAGGGGAAAGATGATAAACATCTTTTACCGAGGGTTGAGATCCCCATCTCACCATCAAGGGGATGAATGATTTTTTTTCTCTTACCCTACTGGTTTGTCGTATGTGCTTTTTTTGTTGCCCCAATGCTTCATATTGTTAACGTGATTTTATTGTGACACGATTTCTGTTATTGTTACTGTGACATGTCCGTTGTTCTGATAGAATGGTCCCATCTCAACCTTAGACCAGGAAATCTCCCACCAGTAAAGTATGGATACACTTATAGAGGGCTAAGAGAAACAAACTGTCCCAGTGTCAAGATCAAACAACACTAATTATAATGTTTGCAGTCGCGATTCCCATCTTAACTCTAAGACCAGTAAAGAGTGGACACACCTGTTGAGGGCCAAGGGAAACAAACCATCCCTGTGTCGGGATCAAACAACACATTAAGTAGAGTATTCACAGTTGAACCCTTGCCTCAACCCTAGGATGAAACAAGGAAATCTAACACCAGTAAAGTGTGGATTTACCTGTCCAGCGTAAGAGAAACAAGCTGTCCCTGTGTCAGGATCAAACAACTCTCTAATGTTCACAGTCCAATCCTCTGTCTCGACCCTAGGGCGAGATGAGGAAATCTTCCATTGGTAAAAAGCATGGATTTACCTGTCTAGGCCAAGAGAAACAAACTGTCCCTGTGTCGGGATCAAACCACACACCAGCATTCTGTGAGTTATTATGGCCCTTCAGGAACAACACTAGTCCAATTGTACAGGTAACAACTTAACAGTGTCTTAATAAAACCATATAAATACAATGTATTCAAGCACAACACAATAATTTGAAATATATTTGAATATTTTATTGACAAGAAATTTTTTTTTCCTAGTACATGTATCATAGTTTCCAATGACAATCATATAACATTTTCCCCAAGAATCTAACCCATTCTATAACTACATTGTTATCAAGAATTTTTCTGGCATCTTGCTCCTAATAGGACACACTTCAATTGTCTTGATCGTACACATATATAAATGTCACTTTGCAGATGAAATGTCTAAGTTGAAACAATATTAGTGAAGCTGATAAATGCTCCCAGAAAAAAAAATATTTAAAAGGTCAATAATTTGGTAGTTATGAAGTTTTGGGCCCTGTATTTGGTACACTGCACATCCTCTTTGTATGACCTATGTATACACCCAGTTTCATTGTCCCAGATTACATGCAAGCAAAGTTATGCTCCAAACAAAAAAATTTAACAAAGGGCTATAACTCTGTGATTGAGGGACTGTGAACTTAAGTACACTGCACATTGTCTTAGTGAATTGTATTACGCAAAGATTCATGATCCTTGTTTGACTGTGGGCAATGTTATGTTCCAGACACGAAATGACAAATGGGCAAAGCAGTACTTATATGCTCCCCAGAAAATTTTTGTTAACTGTTGAAGTGCCTCAAATAATATTTCTTTGGTTCAATTTTAATGGTTTCTCAAAAACAACAATATTTTGTTGACATTTGATTTCCTGTATAATTAGCTAAAAAAAATCTACTGAAACTTGTTTTATCACTTCATGAAAATATGAAATTCGTGGATAAACAGTACCCACAAAATCAATGAAAATAAGTCCACCATAAAAATTAATGTTTTTTACATATTAATAACAAAGGAGGGAATATAAGTTTGTACAAAAGACACACAACTGAACAGCACCTTTCAATGCAAAGTTTGTACAAAAGACACACTAACCATAAACAATACACACATAAATAGGTTGTCAAAAGACACACACAAAGATTGCAAAGTTTGTACAAAAACACAAGTGAACAGCATCTTTCACTGCAAAGTTTGTACAAAAGACACACAACTGAACAGCACCTTTCAATGCAAAGTTTGTACAAAAGACACACAAGTGAACAGCACCTTTCAATGCAAAGTTTGTACAAAAGACACACAACACCTTTCAATGCAAATTTTGTACAAAAGACACACAACACCTTTCAATGCAAATTTTGTACAAAAGACACACAACACCTTTCAATGCAAATTTTGTACAAAAGACACACAACTGAACAGCACCTTTCAATGCATAGTTTGTACAAAAGACATACAAGTGAACAGCACCTTTCACTGCAATGATTGTACAAAAGACACACAACACCTTTCAATGCAAATTTTGTACAAAAGACACACAACACCTTTCAATGCAAATTTTGTACAAAAGACACACAAGTGAACAGCATCTTTCAATGCAAAGTTTGTACAAAAGACACACAACTGAACAGCACCTTTCAATGCAAATTTTGTACAAAAGACATACAACTGAACAGCACCTTTCAATGCAAAGTTTGTACAAAAGACACACAACTGAACAGCACCTTTCAATGCAAATTTTGTACAAAAGACACACAACTGAACAGCACCTTTCAATGCAAAGTTTGTACAAAAGACACACAACTGAACAGCACCTTTCAATGCAAAGTTTGTACAAAAGACACACAACTGAACAGCACCTTTCAATGCAAAGTTTGTACAAAAGACACATTTCAATGCAAATTTTGTACAAAAGACACACAACACCTTTCAATGCAAATTTTGTACAAAAGACATACAACTGAACAGCACCTTTCAATGCAAATTTTGTACAAAAGACATACAAGTGAACAGCACCTTTCAATGCAAATTTTGTACAAAAGACATACAAGTGAACAGCACCTTTCAATGCAAATTTTGTACAAAAGACTCACAACTGAACAGCACCTTTTGATACAAAGATTGTACAAAAGACATGAAGTGAATAGCTTTAATACAAAGTTCATACAAAAGACAATGAATTAAATTGCATCATGTAGCTGTTTCATCTTTCGAGGATTTGTCAATGATGCCAAGGACCTCACGTTTTAAACCAAGGGGCGGCTGAAGAAAATCAAAATTGATCAAAAGTAGAAAACATTGGGTATCTGTTCATGCTCTGAAATAAGACTAGTGTTGTATATGGCAGTAAGCCAGTGTAGGGTGAGAAACCAAGTTTTATAGCCACTCTACTTGTCAAGGGTGTTCAATACAATACTCTTCTTCTGAAAGAATATTTAACAGTGTAATGAACACCCTTGGCAAGCAAAGTTGAATCTTTACAGTTTCATCAGACATGAGATCCTGTGCTGAATTTTGTCCTGCAGTTTTAATAAGCCCACCTTCCTGCTAATGGAAAAATATCTAATGTTGAAGGATAAATATAACAGGAGTTAAATGGATTATTTCATGTTTCATATATTGTCATCTGTAAACTTTTGCTGAATAATTCTACTCCTCCCAAATAGCTGTATGGATTTCAACGAGACTTTGAATGAAACATCATTGCTTAAGGACAAATTGCAAATAAGCATACATCTATCAAAAACCCATTCAAACCCATTCATTTCTATTGCAGTAGGAATGCAAACTGGAATTATAGCAAGTTAAAGTGACTTCTGAAGCAAAAGGTGTGGGGCCCTATAAAGGATATTATATATTTTGTTCCCAAATCCAACTTCTCATAAAAGTACGGACAGAGTGCAACCACACTTGAGTCTGAAATACCAATATGTAAGGGTGAATCTTTCGAATCAAAGATGATTTGACCTGTGACAGAGAGGTAGGAGCAAATAGAGAAAAAATATGCCAGTCACATTTAAAGTCATCTTTTCCTGAAGACATCAACAGATGTAACCAAAGCTGGTCGAAAAACATCACTTGGACAAGAAAATCATGGTTAATTCATCTGACCCATGGTTAAAGATGACCTATTGCCATCGTGCTTTGTCTACCATTTGTAACAGATTTCAACCAATTTTTGTCTTAATTGTTGCAGGGCGGATGCGTAATTTATATAAATGAAGATTTTTAAGACCCCTTTGGGCCATGGGTTGAGGTCTGTTAGGGGAATTTGGAAATGACGTTTTCAGATTCTTCTTTTGTGAAATGGTTGATGCATTTTCAAGAAATTTTGGGCCGATAAAAACCTTGAAATGGAGAAAGCTTGTTTAGCATTGCTGTAACATACAAGAAAGTCTATTACCAACAAAAGTCATTGATTTTCATTTCACTTCTGCACTTAATAAGTGCTGGTGAGGTATCGCTTTTCAGGTCTGAATGCCAAAGGTTAAAATCACATTTTCAAATAATAGAAAAACAACATAGAAAATTGAAATTTTGATAAAACAAGAAGCAAATTATGAATGAAAGAAAATTTACATGGAAACTCCTGAAAAAGTATGAAGAGAGTAAGACCAGGTGTTGCGAAAGGGTATGTATTTTTTCTGATATATTGACAACATCCACAATACAATCCTTGTCAACCAATGTAAGCAATGTCATATTCCCAATTTGAACAAGTTAAGAGCAACAGAACCACCAAGCTTACTAACGAGCAAGAATAATAAATCCCCAACTTCATATTGCACAAAGAAATAGATAAGATCATTACAACAAACACAAAACTTCCCTAATAAATCCTCATCAACCTGCATCTCCTGTATATTGTGAGATTATCTGTCCGCTGTTAGCTTCTTCCATGCAAACATGATATTGTGAGCAAGCTCTCCAATCTAATGTAGACTCAAGAGATTGTGAGAGTAGGAATGTTGCTATCTAGAAATGGGAAATTCACAGTAAGAACAATGTAATCATCATGCATAAAGAAAATGAAGTTTTGAGTAACGATTGCAGTTAATCATCTTCATCACTCTTGCTCAAACTTAAATTTCATGACAATGAATAAAAAAATTATCAAAAGGTTCAGTGATTCAAAATTTTAGACATTGGGATTGCTTTGTCAATCAGGTCAAAGGTCAAGGTAGATCCTACTATTAATAGATAACTAACATTACATGCATGAAACTCTGATTTGAAAGTACATTTTTCATGAAGTCAAATATTTACAATGATAACAGTGTTACAAACATAAAAGAAATTTATAATAACTTTTAAAATATATCTTAAAAGTTTACTCTGACAATTTATGCCGACTGAAACATGATTTCTAAAGATATTGATTATAAACATTTAATCCTACATGATATTACGTGTCAGAACTTTTTTCTAGTTTGATAGGTTGAACTTCTGACCAGTAAGCCAGAGGTCCTGGGTATGAATCCTACAACCTCTGTTACATTTGCACCTATGTAGGGACATGGAACAATACTTTCACAATCATCGCTTTAACACCTAGAAATTTTCAGACAAGTTACTTGCTGGAGGGAAATGCAAAGTACATGGCAAATACTAGTCACAATATACCATTCAGCAAAAGAGAGTTTCTATTTAGCACAAATAGCTGAACGTTGGACAAATAAACCAGTAGCCCAAGGTTTGAGTTCTGGGGGAGGCAGTGGAATAAATTGAAACAGAAATTATGTCCAAATACATAATAGGAATAGTTGTGCAATTCAGACAAAGAAATGAAAACATCTGTTAAACTTGACTGTACAATGGTAAGTTTATAGCAGCGGTTAACTAATGACAATGGAGTTCCTTAATTGACATTGATAATTAGTGGAGATTTGTAGCTATTTTCATCTTCAGCTCATTTTTTTCCATCAAAATTTGACTTCAAAGTCTCCTCTATGCTGTTGTATGCTTTGCAAAATAATTTATTGATGCATTTTGAAAGAACGATTACACAATATTAATTTTCTACGAACCAAATTTATAGACCCGTGATGCTTATAAATAGATTCTGATGCTGACCTTCTTCAAAAGGGACTTTGCACAGGTGAGTCTCGAACTGCATTGTTACTGTACATTTAATCAATGCATTTCACTGCCATGAAATACTTTCCGTTCACTTACTACCTTTAAATATTGATTTAGATGGGATCCTACATTAAATACGCGTCAAATCATGTCAGAACGAGCACTGTTTTCCCCAAACGACCCTCTAAGTTTTGACGTCACTATAGCAACTGATGTGTAAATCAGAGGTCAGCTAAAAATAGGCACGCGGTTCGCTGTTTCGCCGACGGTCCGCCATATTGGATACGAAGATTACCGACCGTTGTCTCAGACAAAGTATTGATCGAAGATGAATTAATTTTCCATTTGCATACTCGAATATTCCTGTGATGGATAGACGTCTACACAGGTGAATTGGAAATGAAAATAAATTCCTTTATAACGCACCATTTTCAAATCTCCCGTTTGCGCGCCATTTTGTGTTGCCTGGATCGTCGAGGGAGGTCAAGTCTGACTTGTGGACTGTGAAGGTGTTTTACACGTAATATATTGTGATATCACGCATCAGTTAATTGCCATCACGGAGTCCGTATTGACACAGTAAGTACCAAATTGATCAATATGTATAGTTATTGGCACAGACATGGTTTTCCACCATTTGTTTACGATCGTTACATGTTTCATTCATTCATTCTGTCTTCATCAGGGATGGATAAATGCTCGATAATATTTCTGTAAATACATGTTTTTCAATCTTGATACATATCATGATACATATTTCGTTAGTGATACCCACGGAACTCAATGCGAAACTGAATACTCGCATATGTTTTATAACAGAATATCTCGTATTCAAGCACATGTCTCCGTAATGTTTTGGTTCAGACATGTTTTGAACTGTTCCGAGAATAATCAGCCAGACATGTTTGACAATTTAGGTTTATTTCGAGGGTCCTGTCATCACATATCGTTTCAAACCGTTACCATTACTTAAAATACTATGTCAGTGTCAACACTGTGTGACGGTAGGTTCATATTGATGTCGTTTATTATTTAGAAATTTGTTTTATCCGCCACTGGGGATAGCGGAAGTTTTCATGTGGTACCTTGTCACGCGGTCATTTCACAGGGACGAAGGGAGATAACTACAATCAAAATAGGTTCAAAACTAGATCAGAATAACATCAACATCATCAGCAATGACACATAGGTGACTTCATCGTACGTAAATAATCGTTAATGGTATGGCAATATTCACGGAATGAGATATGTGTCATAGCAATATGACTATATTTGAAGTTTTTGAGAGGTTGAAATTATAAGTATTGATTTTCTCATCTGCTGAAAATTCTAATGAATTGCTGATCAAAGCCACTCAAGTTCATCTGTTAGTAAATATAAAAATACAAATTATTCAGCATTTGTTTTAGATTTTTATTTTATTTTTTTCATATAATGAAATTATACGTTTATTCATTGAGTGTTATCTTTTATTGTTGTCATGAGTGATAGGAAAATATAATGCATCTTGTACTGTAAAGTATGATGTTAATTAGATTGGAGAATTATTAGATTCTTGATGGAAAACCTTTCACATTTTTCTTTGAGATCAGTTGACTGATTTATTGGTCTTAAGCGACCAATAATGTTGTTAAGTCAACCATTCTTGTTTCAATGGATTTAACCATCTCTTATGGTTTTCTTTTCCGTATGTAATGTCTACACCAGTGATTTTGTGGATTTTGCTGGTGAGTCTAGAGCACATTTTCAGAATTTTGCTCATTCCAGTTACAAGGAAATATGGTTGGGTTCTCAGGATAAAAGGATGTGTCCAGGATTCATATTTTGTTCAAAAAAAACTTTGCTACTTTACTAGCTAGGTTGTATAGTATAGATTGATTAAGTTTTCAGGGTTTTTTGTTTGTTTTTAGTTGTCTTTCTCCCTTTTTTTTCATTCATTCGCTGACAGGTTTTTCATCTTGCGACTCCTCACGGTTATCTCACCGATGAGCGTCAGTGTTCTAGCGACGTTATAAGCACACAGCTGTATGCTGTGTCAATTTCATTCCTTTAAAACAAGCTTTGAACTGAAGGACCTTGAGTCCATGAGGTTTTGTGGTAGACTACTTCATATGATGGAGTCCAACAAAGTTTACTGAAAAAATATCCTTGTCCAAATTTAAGGTCATGTGGTATAAATTTCTTACAAGAAGTCACTTCTTCGCAGTAACAAAGATGCAGAGGAGTCATCATAATTGGCTTAGAGACTTTTGGGATGAATTCCAACAAAAGTTACAAAAAGAAATTACGTCGATATATTTGGCCAAAGAGGTTAAATTTCTTAGAAAAGTCAAACAACTACTTAAAGGCACAGAATCATCATAATATTTGGCTTAAAGGTTTCTTCCCATGTTGAAGTCCAGCAAAATTTGCAAGGAAGAATGACCTTAACCCTTATTCAAGGTCACATAGGTAAAGTTATTTTGATTAAACCCCCTAAACAAAGTTGAGGGTTAGGGAAGGTATACTAGAATCAACCTGTCTTGCCTGTTCGTCGTTGCAAATATTGACCAGGGAACTCCTAATATCATTATATAGGACCATGTGTAGATGTTCATGAGACTTTTTTTTATGAAAATTTGGTTGCCACAGTAACTGAAGACTTTGCATCTGCGGGCGTTATTAGTTATCCTCAGAATGTTGGTTGTAGATGAATAACATTTAATCTAGATTGTATTGTGAAAGTATTGAATACCAAATGAGTGGTACAGGCACATTGGGCCTGTTGTTTTTATAATTGCTGTTGGAGGGGGTGGGGAAGTATCCATGAAAAATGGAGAAAGAAAACTTACAGTTTGCTGTGCTAGTCTTCATCAAGTTTCACATTGTTTTATTTCCTAGATATATTCCAAACTTGCTCGTATTTGACATATGAAAAACTCTGAAGAACTCAAAGTCATTAGTTTGACTCTTATTCATCAAAACGCAGCAATGATTACAATCCTGTCCCAAACAAATTAGCTGAAACTCACATTTTCACCAAGAAATCTTCATGTAAGACCAGAATGTTGTACTAATAGAATTCTGATGGGACTCAATTTCTGAACTTACTTTAAAATTTTCAATTGTGGGACTCAATAAAGACCTCATGAAAACAAACAGGTAATGTAATGTTATTTTCTGCCATGATCTTTCTCTTAACATTGCCTACCATATTTGTCAAAGCAAGAGCCAATTGTTCATATCGGGAAGCGGGGCTGGGGGGGAGTTATTTCAATTATTTTTTTATTTTTTTTTTTTTTTTTCATTTTTTACATGACCTGTCTAAATTGAAACTTGACAGCAATATCTCATAGCAATAACTCTAGATTTAATTAATCAAAAAATGATATTTTAAATTATCTCGGAAATGCTTGTACACATGTTTTATGAATGGCCAAAAACAATTGTCAATCACAGAAGACTTGATGAAAATGGCACCTCTGTTGTATAATTCATGAACTAAAATGTAAAACTTTTCAGTCAGAGAGCTTTACAATAGTGTTGATAGTATGTGTTAAATTTGAGTAAATCTCACTGTCTTCAAGTAAATCTCCCTGTCCTGGTATGTTTCTACGGGATGATAAATCACTGCCTTGAAAGGAATCATTGACTGTTGGTCTTTTAGAGTTACGTCAAGCAGAAGGGATGATCTTTCCCAAAAGCAACCCTGTCTGTCCCAAAAAGAAACAATGCTTTCCATTGTCTGTGTTCATTGGTTTTCATAGCTTTTTTAAAATTTTTTTTTCCTTTTAAGGACTTGACATGTGTTTATCTTGAAACAGGATAAATTTTCACTACAAGCATTACAGTCATGTTATTCAAAAGATTGAACAACATTGCTCAAAATGCAATGTCAGTGGACTCATAATTTGTCAGAGAAAAACAAGACATGAAAGTATATCAATTTAAACAAAATAATTCTTTATATGGGAAAATATTCCATCCATTTCTGTTCCTATTTTCAAGGACAACAAGGACTCATATTCATCTTTATTATGCCATTTCTTGTCCTTTTATTTCATTCCCTACTTTGCAGAAAGTTTACCGAGAAATCATTAATTTTCTGAAGTTTTGTTGATTTTGTGGGAACTCTTCATCCACAATTTTATAATTGATGTCAACAGTGTAAGGACCTTAATTTATCAACAAAATCAAATATCCAGAAAAAATTTACTTTTTCTGAAAACCACAATATCTTATGGTAATAGAATTATGTCCAGTAAATTTGATCTGCAGATTTTCCAAAGGAAGCTCATGGTATAATATTTGCTGTAATTCATGCATATCTGTTTCAATAAGGAAATATATCAGGTCATTTCATTGGTTTTTCTCGGCAAAAACAGACTGTAAAAAATTCTAAATCTTGCCCAGCAGTGATCCCTGTTGATGTTTCTATCAGTTACCGCAAAGAGGGAAGTCAAAATTTTATTGATTTACATTTCCTTGGAAAATTAAAAATATAAAAATCATTTATTGGAACTTTTTTTTGTTCCAGTATGTTCAATATTTTGTTGATTTATCTTCCAATGATATATTGAAGGCCTTGTAGTTGGAGCAGAGGGGGCCAGGGTAGGTCTGTGTAAAAACTCTTGGAGAAGTTCTGAAGATTTGTATATTATTGCTCCCTACCCCTGGTGGTTTCAGGAAGCAAAGAAACAGACTGGTTTGTACTGCTGTTGTCATGTCCTTGGACAAGACACTTTATCACTTTGAATGGCATGCAACGGGCCTCCCATATGTTGTTCAGTGAGATAGCCACCAAAGTTAAAGAGGCCCACCTTAAAATGACTCTGGCTGTTCAGGGGGCAGTAACCCCAGCATAAAAAAAAACGATCTTAGGTAATGGATTTTGTGTCTGAAATGTTTGGGTCTGTCTCAATTTTTGTAATAGTTGATTTGTTCATTAAAATGTAAGGTATAAACAGAGGACAGTCAGAAGACAAGAATAATTTCGTTTTATAAGATTTTCTTGATCAATAATAATCCTGGAAGGAATCAAGGGAAAGTTGACCATTCAAAAATGAAAATGACCCTTTCATATTTCTTTTTTCTTCAACTTTTCATAGAATGGCTCCTAGTTTTCCTATTTTGACTAAAAGTTGCTGAGAATGACAGATTACTCTCAGCTCCAAATACTCTACCTGTTGGTAATTTATTGGTTGTAATGTGTACTAATGAATTAGTAAAATAGATTTTTGGCTGTGAAGAAGAAAAATTAATGTTGCCAGTTATCAAACAGTCATTTCACTGCTATCTAGTTGTCGTGATTTTCATGAATGAAATATTTGTATATATTTGGAATGACGTTAGGAAATTCAAACGAAAAAAATTGATTTCATTTTAGTATTTTTTTTTGTGCATGATTTCAAATAGGTATGATTAGTGAATTCAATAATAAGTAAATTAAATATTATAAAACCTTAAATGATTTCATTATGGTTTTGTAAATGATTGTGTCATACCTGTTTTGTACAGAAAAAAACACACTTGCAGTTTAGGAGATAAAAGAGTTTTGACCCTCCCTTTCACGTCCAGCTGATGTTGATCTTTGATCAAGGCAACTGTATAGCACATCCTCTGTCTGTTATTTCAGTCCCTCAGTCTTCATACCACACATAGCTTAGTATGTAGATTTGTAGGTACACTTATCAGCTGACTTGATGTGATATATGTTTACCCTTGAGGTACAAAAGGGGGTAAAAAAATTCACAAGTCAATTTGCAGAACTTTAAGACAAATAATTTCTTATTACATATGTCCTTCAATATTTACAAAGAATTATTTTTTTTTATAAAAAAAAGTTAGACAAATAGTTTAAGAGAAAAAAAATTTAAAAAGTTAATTTTTATGTAACTTCAGGAATATCATACTCCTTCAATTTAATCATGACAGCAAATTTAATTATGTAATTTTTAATTATAATTTTAATTACAAGGAAAAATATAATCAATTTTTATTTATGTTTAAATTGTTAATTAAATTTTAAGTGCAATAGATAAGGGTACATGTATGTAGTTTGTTTTATCTTTAAGAGACGGTTCCATTTCTCTGTGCTTGGCTAAGGACAACACAGAGGGTGTATCAGGTCTCTAGTATCTGAACTGCCAGCATACCTTCCAATGAATCCTCTACAACTCCTGTGCATGAATGTTGTCATAACAGCTCTAGTGCATGATAAATTGGTCACAAAAAGGTGTGAACTATGTCAGACAGTGACAAATCCCCCTCTGGTGGGCCCCACACTATGTATGTAGACTTCATTACATATTGACCAGACAGTCAACATAATACCGTGACCCAGATGTAAGGTTAAATTTGATTGGTGGATTATAAATAAAGCCTAGAGGCACATTGCATCCATGAGCCAATTATAGAGGCTGTGTTAGACAGTTGTCAGGCTGCATGCTTGTCGTGGAAGCTAGGAGAGTTGAGCCTAGGAGGCGTTATGATCCGCCCAGTGAAGATGTAAGCTGTATGTACAATATATGTATATGCCCTACTTTGTGATAGGGAATGTCTGTCTACCTAGCATGTAGGAGGAATTCACCTGGGCTGGACATGTGGACATCTTATCACTTAAACTGACCATCAACTTCTACCAGAGATGGCACACAGGAAATATTTTCTTTTGGGATAGATTTTCTCTCGTATGGATGAAGTAAACGGGAAGATTTATAAAAGTTTAGTGAAGAAGTCTTTGAACCTAGTACTTCTCAGTTGAGCGACTGCCATCCTTTTATGTATGGCTGGAGGAAGTTCTGATTCAGTGTACATTAGTACAAGGGTCATCTCTGTCCATAGGGCAGGGGATGTCCAGCTAGATTGTGGAATCAGTTGTAAAAGTACCATACTAGATTTGGAAAGCTACGTCTATGTTGGTCAACAGTCATCTGACTGCTGATTCCAGTCAGCTGTGTCTGTGGCCATCAGCTGATCAGGACTGGTCACTGGGAAACAGCTGATCGCAACAGGGCGGATACTACAGCTGTCGTTGTGAATATTTTTGTGATTCAAGATCACATCAAGACATAAGTGTATGGATATTACGTAAGTCATGTGATATTTATGTTGAAAACTACGGTGACATCCACGTAAATTGTGTTGGGTTTGTGATCCTGAATTGTTTAAAATGTATGAACAACTGTCAAAATATTCTGCCAAACACACTTGCCATGTAAATGACGTATAAAGAATCAGGCCAAAATTTTACAGTCACAACAACAAGACTTATTGTCATGACTTTTTAAAGTAGATGATATTGAAGGAAATTGTGCAATATTAAACTGTTGTTGTTTTGTTGTAGAACTGGTTTTGTTGTTTAGTAGGGATGTAGCACTCATTACCTGTTGGACATTCTGTTTGTAGGAGTTTTATACGAACGTGTTTCTCGAACAACATATTATTAATCGATAAAAACTGTTTTTTATGGATTTTAAATGATCTGCGTAATTCGTGGAATGTACTGAGGGGATTTGTGCAATAATACAATTTTTGTGGATTGAAGTTACCGTGTGGAACTCACCATTGTTATTGTATGGTTCTTCTGTATGGAATATTAAATCTAAACATGTATGGCAAAATGATTTGCGGGAAATAACCTGTATGGAACCTTTTCATAGAGCTTAGTCTCATGGATATATCACTCTGAATTATCAGACACTTTTGGAATTACATGTCACGACTGAAAACTCACACATCCGTACACCTGGGTAGTAATACAAGCCGTGCCCATGGTTCATGAGGGACAAGATAATCGCAACTTAGAGGACATGGATTCTGGTGTGGTAGACGAGCGACTGTTAAACAACCGTGGCCATTGGTTAAAACATGAGCAGGAATACTACAAACAGGCGATGCGACTGAAACGTAAGAAAATTTTATATACAGGTACCTCCTGTGTCAGACGTTGGAGGCTTTTAATTTTTAGTGTTACACAGAGGTTGTCATAGTTTTATAACCCAAAAAATACAACATAGTTCATAACAGAAATTTCCCAGTACCATTTAAATTACTGTCCAATGTCAGACTTTAGACATCTTTCTGTGGACAAATGTGACAGATAGCACTGTTCTTTCTTCACTTTCTCACATTTGTTGAATCCTCTACGACTATCTTCTCCGTCATAGGGATCAGCTCCTGTTTTCTGTCCCTGCCCATACAGTCAATATTGCCCTAATGTCCATGTCGTCATTGGTAACATTTTCCTTCTGGATGCTAATGACAATTTCCTTAAATACTTTCCTCTGTTGAATGAAACCAGCTTATACCAGAAACATTTTTGGCTTCTAACCCTACCCGAACAAAAACATGCCCATTCATCTGGACCCTAGCTTACCAACACTAGAAACATTTCCCCCAGTAGACCCTTATTGACGAACATCAGAGACATTCCCCACCAGACCTCAACAGACCAATGTCAGAAGATTTCCCTAAGCCAGACCCTGACTGACCATCAGAAACAGAAATATTCTTTTCCAGGCCCTTACTGACTGCTGTCAAAGACATCCCCCTCCCCAGATCTTAACTGACCAACATCAGAGACATCCCCCAGCCCCTCCAGACCCTAACTGACCAACAACAGATATCCCCCCTCTTCCCCTCTACTGCCTCTGACTGTCCAGTCATCCAGATCCTAAATTGACCAACGCCAGAACATTCAGGCCCTAAATTGACTAATACCAGAAACACTTCTCCCTCTGACTGCCAAATGTCCTTTTAGGGTCCAACACCAGAATCACAACCCCCTCTGACCATTGTCCACTCTTCCAGACCCTTACTGACCAACAGGCTACTCTATCTACAAATAACCTCTATTAGCATTAACAACCTGCAAACTAATAGTCTCTGTAAGCTTAGCATGTTTTTTATATTGGAATCTCCGACTGAACGCATTATATTGCGACAGATCTGCAGTGACGTATAAATATACTGTACAATGTCTATATGATGGTGCCAGCATGATGGAATAGACTTGAGTTCACTGTCTGGCTGACTGCAGTACAGAATCTATGTAATTATGATTTCTTAGACTTTGTCCTACGGTACACTGTTGGTGGGACAATGGTAAAGACGTAGTTTCTTAGAATCAATACGGACTGGTCAGTTGATTATGATGTATCTGTAAGTGTTAGGGGAGTGCCCAGACGTATTGTAATTTATCTCCCAAAAAGCTACAAGTAGATATTGTCGTAAATATCAGATAGTATCATGCTGAGATTTTTTTTTTTTAATTAAGTGTGATGACTTGTTGGAGTGGTTTTAATTCAGTAGAATTTACTTTAGATATGTATCATTTAATGATACTCTCCTTATGTTTACTTCTCCAAAATCAACATACGAGGTTACAATCCAAACATGTTATAATTATATGTAACCCTGATTTCACTCTTTTAAGACCTCATCTTTTACATCTAGTCCTGGATATAATCAGTATTTGTCAGAATCCACCTTGGCAATGTAAAAAAATAGTACTGACCAACATGTTCACAATGTTCAAGAAAATTGTCAACACATATAAACAAGTTGAATGAAAATTGCAAATAATTTCCTCCAAGAAGACTAATAATTGCCACACTGTAAAATCAGATATTTTCATGGGGCTGAAATTTTGTTTTCTGAAAGATATTTTAGTTGGCATTTAATTTTGTGGTTAATTTTACTCACAAAATCTGCTGCTATTAACCATGTTAATTTTTGGTTTATTTATTATTTGGTGGATGTTTAAATTTGAGATTTAGAGCACCTGTGAATTCAATGAAAATAAATCATTCACAAAATGTAATACTTATACAGTAATAAATTACAGTGCAAAAATTGATGATGATTTATGGTCTGGAGGTGTAATTACAGTTCTTTACATTGATGCAAGACTCTGAAATTTTAATTTGATAAAAATCTTTGTCTTAAAACATTTTTGATGGTTTGATTTATTGAAACTGGAAGATATTTGAATTTATGTAAATATCTTCAGTGTGTATTACAAAGGAAATCATTTACCAGTTTAACAAATTTTTTTTGTCTGATAAAGGCTTGTCAAGGGAAAAACCACATGGACAGTTCCCATGGACAGATGGCTGTATATCATGACTTGGGATATTTCCTGTGATAAAGTTTCGCACCTCTCTGATTTACCTCCTGTTGTGAGGGCAGATCAGGCTGTTAAGTGTAAAACACTTCAGCAATTACTAGGAAGAATTTCAGATATGACTTTTGCATGTTTAAAACATGTTTCGTAAAATAACATGTTCTTCTACTGAAGTTTTTGCATGTAAAATCTACAAGATATATTTTGAAATGTTTTAGGGGCATACAAACCGTACAAAAACATTTAGCTATAAACGCAGCCCAAGCTTTTTGGTCTCATTCACTGCTATGGAACATTTGTCATTTTAAAATTAAGCATGCTCAAAACCTTAAATGAAGCGATTTGGGAAACCATAAACTGCCATGGACTACTGACCCTGTCCAGGTCTGTGCTTGGTATATGAGGATGAATATGACGCAGTATTTCAGTTCAGGCGCCTGGTAAATTTTAGTCAGTAGATCACTGCTATTGAACAGCATAATACTCTGCCATAATTACAAAAGTGCAAGTAAGGCTGCTACAAAAAGCTTATCCAATATGCACAGGCAGACTATAGCTTGAACAAGTATGCATTTCCTAACCCCCCTGGGGGGCAGCTGGGTCTTCTCTAACAACACCACAGAAAACTTGGGAGTGAGGTGGAAGGTCAGAACTGGGATGTCTGGTTTCTTATCTGTCGAGGTGGGGAAAATGTTGTGGTGTAGGAATGCTGGGTAAATTTGCTTCATTGGGGTCACTGAGGACAGTCTGTGTTACAGTACATCTTAGGTCAGAGGTCAGGGAATATTAAGGTTAGCAATTATTTTTGAAGTCTATCAATATTCTATGAAGAAAAGGCATTTGGAGCTTGAAAGTTGTTTTTCAATTGTTTATTTGTGAATTTCTGTAATATTAAAATTAATATTCAATAAGTAATCAAAATGTATTGAACAGTTTTGGGGAAAAAAAGAGAACTGACTTTAAGAGAAATACTAGATTAGCCATTTATTACAGATAAAGGGACGACAGTCGTGCATTACTCTTCTCCTCTTTGAAGCCTTTTCCAGGTCAACATGACCATCAAATTGGGTTAAAAAGTGCCACATGTGGTTCAGGATGGATTCAACCACGGGCTACTGGGATCATTAATTGAGTTCATATGACCAAGCATCGTAGGTCCTTCAGAAACACTCCAAAGACTAGGTTAGGAGGTTAGGGGAGGTCATAAAACCCTTCTGTAGGAATAACTGTTGAAAGTTACATATTTATTATCATTTGAATGTGTATTGTGTGAGTTTGACTTCATCTGTGACAAGCTTAATATATGTTTCTGATTTGATTAAGATGCATGTTGTGTATTGTCATTTTGTGTATAAGGTTATCTGGATACTAATGGATATTTAGATCTGGTGAAGGTTATCCTGATCACAAGAATGGCAGGATCTGAAGTAGAGTAATGGCATTAGATTGACACAGAATTGAAAGCTTATAAGTAACTAGTTATTGTATCTTTTATCTGTGATGAGTAATGATAGAGTGAGTCCATAATAATCCAGAGTGAGTCCTTAATAATCCAGACACCAAAATTCTGGAACGCTGTCAATCACGATGTTTTTTGGTTAGGAACAGGGGATTACCATGATGCTGACTTCTTGTTAATATGTCTTATTAAGAAAAGCAAGTAAATAAAAAAAATTTTTTTTGAAAATTATAGTTTCCAGGGATGGGTAAGTTTTTGGTATAACATAGAAATCAGTGATAAAAAAATTCACTTTTGACATATTCTTCTGCTTACTGTCATAGGCTTATTATAGAAAACTTCAAAACTCGGTCACTATGACCTATATTTTAACCTTTATACATGGATGATTGTGAAAATGATGAAAAATGGTAACACGAGCCTGCCATAAGTTAGTTATTGATGAGTAAAGGCGGCAGTCGGATGGTGATAATGCTACATTAATGGTTTGTATTGCATTCATATTGACCAGGAACGGGGGAGTAACAGCATTAGATAAATATTGACAAATCATTCACCAGTTTATAGTTGTGTTTTACCTGTAGCATTATAATCATACATAGTTCTGGTGATGTCTTCAGGTTTTTAACTGTCTGAAATGCCAATCATAAACTTCCATAGTAAAGATTCTCCATGCTTAGTAGTTCTTGTCTACTAGGAATGTTTGAAAATTTTGTACTTAAGCATCAAAGAAAGTAGATTAGCACTGGGTTATGTGAAAGTAAATGAATCTTTACCTACAGTTTTAAAGGACTAGAAAGAAGAGATATATATACCAAAGCTTCATGGTTAACTCATCTTGTTTCTGTAAAGAAACATTAACCAAAGGGCACATTTTATTATACAAGACATTGATCGACTTTGGTCTCCGTGATATGCCCTGTAGTGGGAGGATAGACGTATCGACCAGTGAGGTAGTTGCCGACGACCACCAGGAGAGTTACAGGTGTACAATACAATCAATATGTTGCCAGGTTAAATCACATGCAGTTCAATCTCAGATCTGCCTAACTTTAGGTACAGAAATACAAGTGATGGTCAGCTCTAGATCTGCCTAACTTTAGGTACAGAAAAACAGGTGATGGTCAGCTCTAGATCTGCTTAACTTTAGTTTCTGAAATACAGGTGATGCTCGCCTCCAGATCTGCCTAACATTAGGTACAGAAATACAGGTGATGTTCCCCTCCGCCTAACTGTATAATTAAATTTTTGAATGTATCTTTAGTGGGATAAGATATTGCCAGGTTTCTTAATTTAACAAATTTTCCTTTATTTTATCTTGCCAAGAGGAAAGCATTACATAATTTCAGGAAATTTTCAGTTTTTCCTTAATTTTACATGATGCTTTTTCTATGGTGGTAAAGATTTTTGTGTCGCCTGCAGAGCTGGCGGACACTTAGGGACCACTTTGTCCATTGTCATGTGTTGGCGGCGTCCGTATGAAAGTTTTCCAGACTCTTTTTTGCTTATGCTTTGAGTATCAAAATGAAATTTAGTATATGGCTTCTTTTTGGAATGGTACAGATTAACTTCGATTTCCAGCTCTCTGTGACCCTTCTTTGCAGAGTAATGCCCCTTTGAACCCCTTTGAAAATTCTCTAGAAACATTGTTTTCCAGACTTTTTTAGGTTATCCTTTGAGTTATAGAAATGAAATTTGGTATATGGCTTCTTGTTGGAAGGGTACAGATTAGTTATGATTCTTGGCTGTCTGTTAGCATTCTTTGCAGAGTTATTATGCATCTTTGAAAATTCTTTGAGAATATGTTTTTTTGTACTTTTCTTGATTATGCTTAGAGTTTTTGAAATGAAATATGAGAAATGGCTTCATGGTCGGACATTACAGATAAGGGTCGATTCACAGCTTTCTTGGCAGAGTTATGCCCGTTGAACTTGGAAAATTTTCTTGGTTATGCTTCGAGTGATAAAAATGCAATTTTGTATACAAGTTCTTGGTCAAAAGTTACGCACCGAGTTTGCTTCTTGGCAGTCTGTAGCCCTTCTTGGCAGTGATATGTCACTTTGAACTTGGAAAATGTCTCAGGAATATTGCTTTGCGCAGATTTCTCTTTATGCTTCGAGTTATAGAAATGAAATTTGGTTTTACAACTTATGGTTGAATGTTGCAAATCCAGTTTGATTTCTGGTTGACCGTGACACTTTATGCAAGCAACACATACAGTTCCGAGGAACTCTTGTCTCAAGTTAAGGAAAATTTGTGAAACTGGGGCCTGACATTATCAAATATTATTACATATCGTGTTGATAATTCTAGATTTCTGGTACCCAAAATTCCCATATTAGAAATAAAAATTAACAACAAAAGCATCGGTTAAAAATTTGCATTCAGTATTTGATTATAGAAAGAACAGAGAGGCAATTAATATGCATTTTAAATAACGGTTATGAATAATTATTTTTAGCATCCCCAGCAGTGACCGTGAGAAAAAATTGCATCATCATCACTACCAACAGTGTCCTTTGTCTCTCTTAGAGGCTGCCCTCCCCCTTAGATCAATGTAGCTCATCTAACATCAATGGCCGGTAGAGTCCAGGCTGACAGTTAGGGTTTAAGGCACTAGAAATGGGTTAAACTACATCGGAATTGGGATGACATCACCAATAGAGCTGTAAAACTATTTGACAGTTAATCAGGATTATTTTGATCAATTTTATGGTGTAAAACAGTGCAGCTGTTTATATTTTTTAACTGAAACCTACACAGAAATGCAAAATATTGAACAATGAAGTCTTGTCTTTTATTATTTTCAAAAAATGTATTTATGAATTCAGTTTGTAAACAGATGTTTGTAGTGGTTGTGCTGTCCGTCCACTTTATTGACAAATGTATGTTGAGTCCAAATACCTTGTTGTTCTGAAGTTTAAATTTAAAAAAAGAAAAAAAGGAAAGAAAACCTATTAATTTTGGGGAATATTTAAGAAATTTAACAGAATATTTTAATTTGAACTCCAAATTTTGAAGAAACTAGGACAATATATGACCACAAGGGTGATTTACATTAAGACCCTTGACAGGGAGAGTAAGATGTTTTGGAAATGTAAGTGTTGATGATACCCACCATGTAAATTTAGGAAAGATAATCAGAAATGATGTCAAACTTTCAAAAATTACAATGGTAGATTATTAGATCACTGGTTTCAGATTTTTATTGAGGATATTGTTTATTGAAGACAATCTGGCACAATTGGGGATGGAGATATGGTGGTGGATAATTGACATTGGTAGTTTTCATCTGTTTTTCTGGACCCCAGAAAGATTTTGTAGAAGACTGAGGATACTAATAAACCTTGTCTAGCTACATATATATGTAGACAGTCCACTAATTGACAAATCCCATAACCATTAGTTCTCTCTGGCTACTTGGACATTCATTGGAGACATCAACCATTAGGGACATCAGACAGCTGACCTTGGTCTCTAGAATGTTTGAAACAGATGCTGTTTCAGAATTGTAATGAAATATTTTATAGGTGTTTATATCCGTAGCTTACAAATCTTGGTTGTCATTCAACATGGAAAGTAACATACAAATAATAAATATCCATATTTGGAATTAATGAGTATCAATGTCTAGAAATAACAGTATGATCATAGTTTACTGTGTTGTATCTGACTTTATACGAATAGGTACTATTCTTTTGTGTGTCTATTGTTCATCTATTTCATATCCAAATATTTACATCAATGACAAAAATGATTTACTAATTGATAGCATGGTATCATGAGAACTACATAAACTTAAATGATAAATTGTAGATTGATTTTTAGCCATCTGTCTTACATTATATAAAGACTTCCAATATACAGTGTAAATTATTGATGTTTGTGAAATTCAAGTATTGATATTGGTGAAATTTAAGTTATTTATTTTAGTGAAATTTAAGTTCTTTATAGTAGAAATGTATTACTTGTGGTGGAGGAAGTATGTGGTGTCTGATATACTGTTTATCAAATCTATTCACAGCCGATATACTTCCAAGAAAAAATTAAGTTGAAAAAAATGCACTGCAGTGAACAAATCAAAAGTTCCAACTTCATAATCATTGAATATAGTATCAAGCTTTTTCAAATAAATTTATTTATTAATTTTGTTATTGAGTGCATCATACCAAATATGGTCATATTCTATTGCTATCAGTTATCAATTAAAATATCATACCAAATATGGTAAGTCTGAGGAATGTGTATTATATGGAAATCTCCTGTTTGCTTGACCTGTTGTCCATCACTTGGTCAATTGTTGTGAGTTTTGTGTTTCATTATCTCTCAAAACAGGACAAGATTAGTTACTAGTTACACATGAGATTTCCAGGAATAATTTGCCTGTTGGTTGTTGCTGGGCAGTGATTACAGAGTATCAGTATTCCTGTCCTGCTGTGTAAATGTCTGGTCATCTAGGGCTGGCTAGCCACCTATATATATACACCATTATTGATTGTCCAGAGGTGGTCAGTCACCAGGGATGTGGTCATTATATCTGTCTGAACATAAAATCTAATCGCTCTATCTGTATACTAAACTAGTAAATTTGTAGAATTTTTTCCAGAGCACCAATTCTTTGATGAGTCCATTTACAAAGAGATATACAGGGCTCTCCAAATTTAAGCCAGTCTTGTAAGGAAAGCCTTACTTACGTACTGTATACTGAACAGCTTGGTACTTTGTGATGGGAGTCTGGACTTTCTGTATACTGAACAGCTTGGTACTGGGAGTCTAGACTGGCTGTATACTGAACAGCTTGGTACTTTGTGATGTGTATACTGAACAGATTGGTACTTTGTGATGTGTATACTGAACAGATTGGTACTTTGTGATGGGAGTCTGGACTTTCTATATACTGAACAGCTTGGTACTGGGAGTCTAGACTGGCTGTATACTGAACAGCTTGGTACTGGGAGTCTAGACTGGCTGTATACTGAACAGCTTGGTACTTTGTGATGTGTATACTGAACAGATTGGTACTTTGTGATGTGTATACTGAACAGATTGGTACTTTGTGATGGGAGTCTAGACTGGCTGTATACTGAACAGCTTGGTACTGGGAGTCTAGACTGGCTGTATACTGAACAGCTTGGTACTTTGTGATGTGTATACTGAACAGATTGGTACTTTGTGATGTGTATACTGAACAGATTGGTACTTTGTGATGGGAGTCTAGACTGGCTGTATACTGAACAGCTTGGTACTTTGTGATGTGTATACTGAACAGCTTGGTACTTTGTGATGTGTATACTGAACAGCTTGGTACTTTGTGATGTGTATACTGAACAGATTGGTACTTTGTGATGTGTATACTGAACAGATTGGTACTTTGTGATGTGTATACTGAACAGATTGGTACTTTGTGATGGGAGTCTAGACTGGCTGTATACTGAACAGTTTGGTACTTTGTGATGTATATGCTGAACAGCTTGTTACTTTGTGATGGAAGTCTAGACTGGCTGTATACTGAACAGCTTGGTACTTTGTGATGGAAGTCTGGACTGTCTGTGTACTGAACAGCTTGGTACTTTGTGATGGGAGTCTAGACTGGCTGTATACTGAACAGCTTTGTACTTTGTGATGGGAGTCTGGACTGGCTGTATACTGAACAGCTTGGTACTTTGTGATGGGAGTCTGGACTATCCACCTGTATACTGAACAGATTGGTACTTTGTGATGGGAGTCTAGACTGGCTGTATACTGAACAGCTTGGTACATTGTGATGGGAGTCTGGACTGTCTGTATACTGAACAGTTTGGTACTTTATGATGGGAGTCTGGACTATCCACCTGTATACTGAACAGCTTGGTACTTTGTGATGGGAGTCTGGACTATCCACCTGTACACTGAACAGCTTGTCAGCAGGAAATGATGTACAATAGTTCAATACATAAACTTACAGATTACATTAATCCCTGTCGTAGGTCGGGGTGGAAACACATGTAGGGTCTTACTGTGGGGGAAGGAGAGTGAAGTACTCTTTTAAACCCAATTGTCAGGCAGGTAACCCCTGACCTTTACACATCTGCTTCAGGAATCGAACCCAGAGGTTTAGGCAAAAGGCAATTGTGTACCACTGTCTGACCACTTGATATATAGGTGATAATGGCAAAATTTGGGGAAAAGATCAAAGTCAAGATTCTTTCACAAATAACTGGTATTTACATCTGACAATAAGCCATTTCCAATCATACGCCCGTCCATACTTAATAGTATTTTATCTGACAATAAGCCCATTTCTGACCATACACCCGTCCATACTTAATAGTATTTATCTGACAATAAGCCCATTTCTGATCATACGCCCGTCCATACTTAATAGTATTTCTCTGACAATAAGCCCATTTCTGACCATACACCCGTCCATACTAGATAGCATTGATCTGACAATAAGCCCATTTCTGATCATACACCCATCCATACTAGATATTGTTTATCTGACTATACACCCAAATTGTTTATCAGTTAAAATTTGTGAATCATAAACCATTTCCAGACTGAATCAGTGACTGTTACTTTAAATGGAAATTTAAACATTGTGAAAAACTATGCTCTATATAAATGCACGGTGATCAGGGCAAGAGGTCAAAAGGTCATGTAAGAGGTTGTTATAGTGTTGTCTGGGTTGAGACACCTACATATTATGACATGGCCAGGAACAAAAGAAGGGTCTAGATTTCTCACCCTGTCTCCCACCAGAACTACTGGGGAAATGTCAGTGTACCAGTTCCCATGCACACGTTCTGCGTGATTTGTTTGTGTTAAAGTGTTTATATTAGACGAGGTAATTTCAATGAATGGCTGGTTAGCTTCTAGACAGATCTACTGCATTAGTGTCTGTCAGGAATTCTCTGATAAATCAGCGGGATAGAAAAACATTAATGTAAGTCGTTTGATGCATTCAAAGTATATATATGTGTTTATTTACAAAACCTTTTTGTCAATTGCTGCTGAGGTTTGTTGCATTTTCCATCGCAATAATCTATCAAAATTTTAAAGAAATACAGAAGCATATTATATTTCAAATTTTATTTTTCTGGATATGAAAAAGGGGCTAAATATGAAAAAATAAGGTTAAGAAAGAAAAGAATATTTGAGTAGATTTAATCTAGTAATACAAGCCAACTGAATAAGTGTAAGGCTCTCACCAGTGAACCTCGAGGTCATGTTACCAACTGCTGCTGTAGGTGTTACATCCCGTGTCCCCTATACAATCTATTGTATCACAATAAACACAGCTTAAATAACAGATAGATATACCAGAGGTCAAGAAAATCAGTTTTTAACCTTGAACTTGTGATAAACCCATCATTAACACTCACACATAATCTCAAAGTCAGGGCGGGCTTATTACAGGACAATGATGTTATGCATGTTGATATTATTCTTCTAAAGAACAATAAGTATGGGCTGGCATATTACCAAGCATGGGCTTATTGGCAAATTAAAGGGCAATATTGCATTCCTAACTTTCTTTTTCATATATATTTTAAGGTATATTTTATATAAGATAAAAAATTTTGTGTTGTTGGATTCTTAAAGTGTACAACATAGTGTATTTACGAAAAAATTACGTTAAATGTGACTTTATTATGTTGAGTATTAGATAAATTCAGTGTAATTTAGCTGTAGAATTTGTGTTGAATTCTACTAGAATGATCTTGAAATGTGTATGTACCTATTACATTGAAGTGTAGAGATATGTGCACGGTGAGGCAGTGACAGATCGAGGGCACTGTGTCTGGCCTGCAGTTTTCTGCATCATATTGACCCGAAACTGTCACCAAGGTCAGACTTCAGTCTGAAATGTTAGACATGTCTTCGAGGTCTTCATACTAATACTTTTATACAGGAAAATGAATATATCAGATATTTGTTGACATTTCAAATTCATTGCCCACTCAGGAATATTTTTGATCGTTAAAATGTGCATACTTCAGTTATCTTTATTCAATAAAAGTTACTGGTTTGGATTTTTATTTTTCAATGATCCTGATTTCCTGTTTTAAAAAAAAAAAAGCAACATACATCAGTCATTGGGTAAACAAATTGATGAAAATACCCATTGTTTTATAGTTTATTTCCTGTGTAAACACCACAATAGTAAGCCATATGACCTTGACCCTCTGACCTTTTTGAGGAAGTGCATGTCACACTTGAAAGAAGGAAGCACTTGTCTGGAAGTCATCACTGATACCTATATCCTGGGAACATGTAATTTACTAAAAATCAGTCTCTCACTTTAGTCTTTCCTAGAAATTTATCACAATTATTACCTACAACTGCTGTTGGAAACAAGACATGTTGTTGACTTTTAAAATCATAAACTTTATGTATTTTACAACAATGTGAAGCAATCAGTAGTGGGGAGGGGGGTGGGGACTTTCCATTGAGTCAAAACATGTAAATAATACTGTCATGATATTAGGATAAAAGAAAACCCTTCTGCTGTCTGTGTTGGGCTTACTCCTATGACTGATAATTGCTGGCTTGGACAGATACCATTTCATAATTGAATGGAGAATCGAACCAAGGTCACCTTGGTGAAAGCCTAGTGCATTACAACTGTGACCACACAGTATGACATTAAATGATCTCTTGATTTTTTCTCCCTGGAGTTAGTATTGGTTTAACCAGTTCAATATGATGTCAAAATTTCCATGACATTTTTGCCTTTATCGCAAATCACTTATATTTCGTGTGGGATTTATTTTGGCGTTTTTACACAAGGAGAGTCATTCGTGAATTTTAATCCCATGTACTTAGATCAGTCTGGGTGACATCCGTGCTGATTCGGTTACTGATATCGCAATCTATCTAATAGCCCATCATTCGTGAATTTCAAGTAATTTCAAGATCACCGTTTGTAAAATCATTTAGTCGCCAATATGTCTGAAGAGGTAAGTTCACGAAATAATAATAATGGTGAAATCTATGTTATATACTGTAATTAAAAATGAGTTGATAGTCTAAGCCTGTTCAAGTGTGCCTTGTCAATGGTGTATCTGCACTTATTGCAGGACAAGTTAGGGTTATTTGTTAGGGATTTTCACTGCTCTGCAACAGATACAAATGGGCTTATCACTGGACGAAAGTGGCAATGTTTATTATGCACAGCATATAATATTAATGCTTGCATCTGTTAATGTAATACCAACCTATTTAGTGAAAACATCCTGATTTCACTAACGTGAAAATTATTTCAATTCTGATGATAACAAAATTTTATCAAAATGCATTAACCATTTAAATAATTGATGGATGGTTATTAATTTGTAAGGTTTTTTAGTAAAATTACTAAGATGGAAGTAATGGTTGCACGGTTGTATGTTAGTAACGTTGATTGAAGTGCATTCCTTCTGTTGGGTTTTATTAGATTTAAAGAGAACTGGAGATAGGATGTGATACCATTGTTTTAAGAGGCCAGATGCCTTCTGATTAAGCTGAAACCCTATGCTCAGCAAGATCTGAATAATTTATTTCATTGAAGACTTAATGGTGATGGTTTAGTGATCTGATGGACTAATATATATATATATATGTACATAGCCAGGAAGGGATGTACTGGGTCATACACATCTAGGAGCCTCCCAGGGTGCTGAGGTATTAGGGGTCATATTGATATATTATATTCACCTATTGTTTGCTCTCTCTCTCTCTCTCTCTCTCTCTCTCTCTCTCTCTCTCTCTCTCTCTCTCTCAAAAAATAATCATTCATTATTGTATCTTATTTATAAAGTTATCTGCTGTTTCTCCAAGAATAATATAATCTTGATTTGAAAACACAAAAAAAATTTTTTTTTTTTAATCAATATCTGTATAGATGGAAGGAGTATAGACAATGCTGTAGCACATATACATGATTAACATATTTTTGTAATGAATAAATTGAGGCATCTGGATAGTAGAAAAGTCAATGGTGCAAGGTTAATGTAAGCAGGCTAAGCAGAATGTACATAGCTATTGGTTTAGCAGCCTTTCCACTAGAGTCGGATCTATATTTGTACTGGACCGTCCCACTGACCTAGTGCCGGAGTAGCAAGAATCCCAGACTCTTGGTCAGATTCTGTCTGTGTCTCACTGTCTGTCTATCTCCAGTCTGTGAACAGTGAGAGAATGTTCAAACTTCTGAAAAGAATAGGTGGGATAGTAGGAGAATGTTAAAACTTGTACAAAAGAGGAGCCTGTACAATCTGACCCCTACAATCTGACCCCTAAATATTCTTACATCCTGTATTATCAGACCCTTAAATATTCTTACATCCTGTACAATCTGACCCCTAAATATTCTTACATCCTGTACAATCTCACCCCTACAATCTGACCCCTAAATATTCTTACATCCTGTATTATCAGACCCTTAAATATTCTGACATCCTGTCAAATGCTACATCATAGCCTCCAACAAGACTTGCCACATTGAACCTCTTGTTCTCAAAATAAGCCACCAAAAGCAGTCAGACCCACCATACTCACAGAAACCCTTATACTCAAATTGAGCCATGAAACCCAATTGTACCCACTACACTGAAACCCTTATACTCAAAATGCACCATCATAGTCTGTCAGACCCACAATACTGAAACCCTTATACTCAAAACGACCCATCATAGTCTGTCAGACCCACATTACTGAAACCCTTATACTCAAAACGACCCATCATAGTCTGTCAGACCCACAATACTGAAACCCTTATACTCAAAACGACCCATCATAGTCTGTCAGACCCACAATACTGAAACCCTTATACTCAAAACGACCCATCATAGTCTGTCAGACCCACTACACTGAAACCCTTATACTCAAAACGACCCATCATAGTCTGTCAGACCCACAATACTGAACCTTTATGCTGAAATAATCCATCACTGACTGTCAGCCCTATCATTCTGAAACCCTTTTCCTTTGAGCCTCATGATTAAGAGATAGATTGGATCTGATGAATGTTTACTGTAATAGTGATATTTTAAATGGTGAGAGATAACTGGACTTTTTAAATATCCTATTTAATGAATGGAAAGTAGGAGCTATAGGCTAAAATTCATTTCAAATCAATTTCTAATTGGGTTTAGAATGTACATAAACACTATTTGTCCTTCCATTACTGTATCAGATCCTTTAGTCCAAGGATCTGTATTTATTCTCAATGCCACAAAAGCCGGTTATGCTATATAATTGCATAATTTGACCCACTTTTTCGATGGATTGATAGGAGAGATTCAGACACTCCTTTAGGCCACCAACATACCAGCTCATCTTTTGTGAAGTTGAATGAAAAAGATATATCCCTTTGTAGATCTGTATTCTCATTCTACTGTTTCCGGTCGGAGTATTTGAACTTTTTCCATCTTTTGTAATCTTAAACAAATAAAGTGTTTACAACTTTCTCTATCCTGCATCTTGTTCACTCCCCCCTCCTCCCACAACAGGTTTTTATTTTGTTGCAGGTGTCTTATAAGGTTAGACAAAGTGTGTATACCTCCAAACAGGTCTCAAAAAGTTGTTTATTGTGCAGTGTGCACCAAGTTAACATTCCATTTCCTCCTTCAGTCCTGCTAGGTTGCATTTGAAGTAAGATTTATTATGCAGAAAATCTTCGTTCTTCTTGCTAGCATATATGTTTATTTGTTTCTTTTATCTTATTATTGATGTCCAATATCGCTGTTTCTCCATCCCAGCTCTTTGTTACCAACTCTCTATCGCTCCTATACCAGTTTTTATTTTCTTAGCATCTCTCCCTTCTCTATCAATTCTTTCTTCTTACCATCTCTGTCTCCTGTTTCAGTTCTTTTTTCTTACCATCTCTCTCTCTTCCATGCCATGTTTCCTTTCCTTATACCAGTTTTCTGTCTATAACAGTTCATGGTCTTATTTCATCCTTCAATCACTCTCACATTGAGTTTGCCCACTCTCATTCTCTGACCTTTTCTTACTAATTCCTTTGTGTATATGTTTTAAACAGGTTGTCAACAGTTGATGTTATTGCTAGAACGGAAATAATAACTTTGTATGATAATGATAGAAATACTCTAATTTATACTCTGGAAAAATTGAAGGGGTTTACTACAGGAAAAAGGCTCTTACCATGTGTATATGTTGAACAGTCATGCCCTAAATGCTTTACATAACTTAACTAGTAAAACAAAATCAAAAATTTCTTCATTGAAATGCAAAACAATAACATTTGATGTGCTGGATTAATTTACATAAATTTAAACACTTTGAGCCAAAATACTTCAAAGATAAGTAAGCTATTGAAACAGGTATAGATAATGCTGCATATACACGGGACTCATGCTAATTGTAGTTAGAACTGTTAATTAAAGTGTGCTGCCTTAGTGTATATAAAAGGAAACTAAATTTAAATAGATTTGAATAAAAACGTCTGTGATTTGAAGTAAGTGTAATCAATTAGATATTGATATTTTGGGGTTTTTAGGGAGTTCCTAATTTTGTCAAGTTTAATTCAAAATGAGCTACATTTTTTTTGTTTTATGTGCATGTTATTGAAGAATTTCTGAATTGGCTTTCGATACTTAAATCTTGTCATCATATAGCTGATTTGTTAATTAGATGTATTGAGTAATTAACTAGGAATTAGATGTCATCTACACTGATCCTGGTATGACTGGTATGTCTCCTCCAGGGGTTACTAACCAAACTGGGAATGTGACAGACGCCTCAGGGTTATCTTGCATGGGTACAAAACTTTGAGAAGAATGGGGCCAGTAGTGGTTAGACAAGACAAGGTATCTAGGGAATGTGAGTTATTGAGCCAGTGTCAAGACGATCTCTCCCTGACATATAGATATACAACTATTTTAACACACTCATCACCAATCTAATAAAAAAAATTTCGCTCAGCTTCAGATTTAATACTTTTGAAACAGGTTAGCAATGCCTGCTTGTAGGGACAGGACATGAGATGGTGACATTTCAACGTCTTAAGATCAACGTCAAAGTTTGTGTATAAAAAGTAAATTTACACATAAGGTATGTCATAGTATCTATATTGTATTAATTTAGGCAGCTCTAGGCCTTGGTAGCAAGATCATTGACAAATATCTTCTGTTCCTTAATTTGCTTTTGTTAATGTAACAAATCACATTCCTTGTCCATAGATCATATTACAGGATAATTGATGTATCAATGATTTGATAATGACTGGAATGTGTTTGACCTGTCACTAAAGTGGCTATAGGTACTGTAGCTGATATGCTTATTGAAGTATCTCGGCTTTGTGAATGTTAACGTCCCACATACTTTCCTACCTGTCCTTCAGGTAAGAAATTGTATTAACTGTGACAGGTATGTGTACACATGCCCTCCAGGTAAATAACTTACTAGTCTAGTCCTTCATTCCCACAGTAGGTAGCTGACACAGGTGGTGTGATAGCATCACCTCCCTAACTCTCGTAATAAAACTGGCCAGATATCCCAGAAAATTACATATATTGAACTTCATGCTACATTGAAACCACCAATTAGTAGTATACTTAAAATCTCTTAAAAATGTCACGGTAGTTTAATATCGACTCAAAATAAAAAATCATGAAAATTTAAACAGCTTCGAATTAAAATCATCAAAAATTACTTAGAGGAAAAAATTTAAAGAGGTTAAAGGTGATGAGTGATGAAATCTGTGTTAGGTCAGGCAGATGATGAGGTGTTCAGTTGATGGCTTCTTCAGTCTTGTTCTTGCTGATAGTTTCACCCGGTCAGTCTCAAGGTCCAGGCATAACCATGCTAATATGACAGGTAAACATGGTTGTGGTCAGTTATGGTCACCTGATCAGATAAGTGACCGGTCATTACCTGCATGTACAGAAATACTAGTGTATTTTAGGATTGACAGGGACCTTGTGTCGCATCATATGTCATGGAATGTTTTATCTCCACTACTATGCATTGACAGGTGACAAAGATGGTGCTACTATCATCTGTACTTCTATTTTATGAAATGATTCTATTTTAATTTATATAAAATACGGAAACTTGTCTCCTCCTGTGTCATTCTTTCACCTCCTGGTCCCACTTCCTAATATGGAAACTTATTCATTGTCATATAGGTATCCCTGTGCCCTTCCTGCAGAGTTATTCCCCTTGTGTCTACCTCCTGACCCTGAGTGCGTGTATTGCGACCTCTTCTGCACTGCTCTTCACCTTTTCTTGATGGTTTTAATAAACATTGCACTTAATGCAAAGTTCATTACCCAGTATAGAACATATACTTACATATCATACAGCTGATTTTAATTGGAAAAAAAAATATCTTTTTCTGGTACAAACTCCTTAACATTTGATGAGTGAGGGGACAAATATTTTGAAAACTGCATTCCATAATATTGACGGATGTTTGTCAACATTTATTTATAGAAACATGTTGTGTATGTTGTTGGTGGCAATGGTGAGAAAAAATCCACGGTTGAACAATTTTACATCATTTCTCGGTTTTCATTGAGAGGGTTGTACCCTGGGAAAACTGAATTAGATCTCGCCCTGGGAAAACTTGATGGCTTTGATGTGTATATACCTATACAGTGTAATCAGCCGACCTGGCCATTGTGGCTACACAATAGACGGCTCCGATACCAGCATATTAGCAGGTTGTTGTAGTGATACTGATTCTGATATTTGAAGGCTAAAGCTGAGTAGATAACATTGTATCTCGATCTACAGTATATCAGTTCTTCAAACAGAAATTTTCTCAAAACTGATATAAATATCATCAATTTCTCATGAGATTTGAAATTATCTTCTTTACCCATTGGCATTCATTCTGATTTTCAAGTTGAATTTTATTTTTTTTTTTTTTTTTTCCAAATATAGATTAAAAAAAAGAAAAGTAGTGACAGAAAAAAATGAAATTTGGAAGACCATTTCTATGATGGCAGATCAAGTGTATTTAGATTTGAAGAGGCATAGTAATTTTCAAGACTTTGTATTTCACTTGGTTTTTTTCTCATAACTTGGGCAAGACTCTCTCTTTTCTCCAAGTACTTTGGATAGCATGTGAGGTAGCCACCAGGTACTACAAGGATACCCTGTCTTAAAATGACTTGGGCTGTTTGAAGAGTGATAAATCCAGTAAACAACAAACATTTTCTTGATTCAAATTTTTTATTTCAACATAATTAGATAACATGCTTATTTAGAGGATTGATTTATCTTTATCTTTAATGTATTACCATGATGAATAGAGACAAGGGGGCTCATAGACTCTTGTACATCTATGACTAACATTTTCAACAAAGTGCAGTGGGATCAACTTTCATGGGACCTTTGTATACCTTAGGGCAAATACACTTCACACTGGTCATTTGCCTGATCAGCCTTAATAAATTTTCCCTGATAATAATATTAGTGGGTTTGGAAGGAAATTTTGAGAAGTAATTTTCAGATTTAAGGAATTAGCCTTCATTTGAAATAATTTCAGTTGGGAATGGGGCCCAATATCATCCCCAAAAAGCTGTCATAAAAATCCTTGCTGATGAAGATGTTTGTATAGTAGTTGAAATGTCACATAATTTTCTAACTGGTTGTGGTATAAGAAACTCTATTTAATACCTTGTTCAGGTCATAAAAAATATGACTGAGTTTATCTTATTCTAAAGCTAACATCAGCTATACCACACACAGTCGATCATAAAGTATTTAAATGAAATGTTACCATTTAAGAATAAGTCAGTCAAGAACTGAACAGTGTAATTTTAGAACATGTTTATAAACGAAGAAGTCACGAGTGATTGAAACGTGAAACACATGAAATCGAAGTAAAAATCAATCAGATGTACAAAGACATTTAAACACAAGTGCAAACAAAGTTATGTTTAAACAAATCAGTAATGAACCGAAAGGTCAATGCGTAATAAATCATTACGTCCCCACAACACATTTACAAAGTCAAGACAAATTATCATAACGAAATATTCAACATATGTTTCTGTTTGATAAATTATGCAATAATTGGACATGTTTTGACAAAAAATTAAATTGATATTTGGGACATTATTAAATATTTAAAAAAAAAAGGCTTTTATGAAAAATCTTTAAGGCAGGTGATTCTTTGAAGCCATGCACCTCACAGGTAAAACTGAACACAATAGTTGCACACGTACATGCATGTGCATGTCCCACGGAGTTATATTGATATAAACCCTGGAGAATCGAGAAGAAAAATAGAATTTAATATGTAGAGGGAAAGGGTCAAAACATGTTGAAGCCTATTCCATATCTGTGGAGGATTCACCAATTATCTTTCTCCAACATAAATGACACAATCCTACGATAGAAGAGAACGCTGTTTTATGTTAAGTAAGTATAACTTGAATATTTCATTCATTTTTTATAATAATGCTAATTAGCATTTTTTTATCATTAATATTATTTCATCAATAAATAGTGTTGCATTTTAATTCTTAGTTTAAATAGTACATGCTGAGGGAATAGATAGGTGAGAAAAGACATATCATTTTTTATTAATCAGATCTTTCTTGTTGCTAAAATTGACCTTTTCAATATCAGTGATTTAATTTCTATCAATAAGATAACTAACTGTAAGCCTTAATAAGGTAGTGATTTTGCTGCAGGGGTAATACAATGGGCGAATGGTGTGTCTGTTTGAGTTGATTTGAGGCGATGATTTTGTCTGAATGGCCTTACCCTGCTGTGTCTGTACACAGATAATACACAGCAACAATGCTAGTCCATACCTACCTTACCTACATACTGCCCTGTATCCTAGGAATGTGTGCAGCGCAGATGATAACAACTGGTGAAATTACCCCTTACCTGGGCCTCTGAACTTTGCCCTTATGTGAACCATGACCTTAAATATCTTATATCACATGACCATGGGAGATTGACAACTGAGCAGTTAGAAGTTATTTTTAGCAACTCTGCCTGGCAACAACTGGGTCATTGCACATGAACTGGGCTGTGATTGGCTGCAGGGCTTCCTCAGTGAATCACTTGATCATGTGACGTAAACATTGCCAGCTGTTTTCAGCATGGAGTCCAGGCCCATGTATGTGACAGTAGGTGTAACAATTCTATTCCTTTCTATTATTTTCATAAATGAAACAACATTCCAAACACATACCAAATATACTTGAATTGAAGATGAATATCTGGACCCCAGTTTCACTGTTTAAATCTTATTGTTTACCTATCCAGTGTTGGGATTTTATAGTCGTTGGTGTGTACAATGAATAACATTGGCATATGATATCAATGAAACAACCTCCCAGAATAGAAACCTCCCCCACTTCATAATTGTGGTTAGCAGCTCTCAGTCTTGGGAGAGGTATTTGGCACTGGAGGGCCTCAAGTTTTTTTGTTACAAGGGATGTATATATCATTTATATATATATAAATGTGTGTGTGTAGCTGTGAACAGTTGATGGACATGTAAAAATAATATCAACATGAAGCTGCTTTACTGGTGGAGCATAAGGAGATAGACTCTAAGATGAAATGGGTAGGTTTCCTTTACATGTTGTGATTATCATGGGCTACATTTTGTGGTTTAACCACTGTTCTCACTCAACTTTTCTCTTTGTTATGTTTAGCTGTGGATGACTTCAGTTTTGCTCAGGGCTATTTTTAGACCAGATCTTACTTCATCTAAAAAAAACCCTTCCTTTGGCCATCCTTTGTCTGGTCGTTTTTACATGTGGTTTAGAACTAAGGAGTGTTAATTGTATGGGTTGTCTATCATTGTGTTTTACAAAGTTTGGCAGCTATTTCAGACTATTTTATAGCCCTGGAAATAAGACATGGATATTATTTGCATGCTGATATAAGAAATATAGACCTTGGAGAGAATTTATTACCTCTGTATATTTTTAACAAGAAATATTTTATGAAGTGATTTGTAAGTCCAGGGTTGCAAACAATATAAGATAGAAATTATTTTTTAAAAGGAAGAATTTTTCATATGTTTTAACACTAAATTAAATGACTTAATATTTAATCATTTCTTTAAGTGTTATATAAGAGATATAATAAGTGTGATGATTGTAACTATCCATGATAAATTGTAAACATCCTTAACAGCTTTTCCAGGAAATGTAAAGATGCTAGCCACTCTAATTTGGCCGTGTGTGTATATATCTATACTCAAGAATGTAGGAAATGTTAGAAAAAAGTACAGGATCCAAAAATAGCCTTACTCCCTGATGGTTGTCATATAGATGTTAGCCAATCTCTCTGTAGTATATTTGTATATATATGTGATGTAGGTAACATCTGGTACATCAGGTCTGACAGCTGGCTACCATACCTACACTACACATCTCATTGGTCATTTCTAGCTGAATGGAGCATGAGTATACATGTGAATGTCTGACCTTTGGATTTGTGTTATGATACGGTGAGCTGCAATGTTTCTCTCATTAAAGATACATCAATGAATCCCATCTCCCGGCCCTATCCTCATTAGGGCGTTTATCCTAACCTGATATCAATTACAAAGCAAACCAGTTCACTTTATAACAAAGTTGATCCTGTTCACTGTGAACATAATTAAACATATTTCTCAATATTAGCCCTAACAAAGGTTTTAATATACCATATAGCTAATAATATTAGTTAACAATTTTCGGAAAGAGTTCCTTTTGAACCCCCCACCAAAAATGACTACCAGTAAGCTATAATAAGTATCTAAAAGGGTTTTATTTTAAGGGGTACCAAGAAAAATTGGGGCATGGTCTTAAAATCAACCCTTTCAGACACTTGTATTATATTTACCAGGTATAATAACCCATTGGTAGCCACTTTGGGTGGGGGGTTCAAAAGGAACTCTTACCCCATTTTCTTCTTTAAACTTTTCAGGTGTAAGAAAAATTGTAAATTATATACACAGGAAAAAATATTATTGGTGAATCGAATGGCCCCAAAATAATTCCCAAAATGATTATCCAAGTTTAAGGAAAGCTGTGAAGAGATTACAGGATATTAAACTCATTGATCGATCTCTGTAATATTGATATTTGATAGAATAAAACTAAAAAAGAAAATTGATATAATCTAGCGTCCACCTTAAGGCAACAAAACCTGTCTGTGAGTTATAATTATTGTATCAGTCGGCTTTCAACATTCACACTATATCTTCTACCCTTGTCTCCTCCAGATAACAATAAAATGATTCCGCCCCTCCCTAACAGACTTAAGTGTCATTTTGGCTATGCTATACAATAACTCCTCATTGTGTTCTATCTGTTAGTTCCTGACGGTGTAATCAATGTAGCCGATGTCGTGTTATACCACCCCAGTGTATCAGGAAGATGGGCCTGAACACCCCCATCTGTCAGATGTGTCGTTACTACACCTTCCTAATTCCTTGTCTTTTATGAGTGGGTGTGGTATACTATATATAGAGACCCTTCCTATTTTTATTGTACATGTGTTAGACCATAACCATCAATATCTCTATATTTTCCTGTGAGTTAGGGACATGTTTGTTCACACTCCACACCATTTTCCCATTAAAGTTTAACCCACTTCCAAGACATCAGGTTTTTCATGTGTCCTTAGCATGTGACTGTTGTGATGTGTGAGCACTGGCCAGTAGCCTCATCCAACATCCTCCCCCTACACTACCAACCCTACTGTTGTGATGTGTGAGCACTGGACCGTGACCTGGAATGACCAGTATCCTCACCCAACATCCTCCCCCTACACTACCAACCCTACTGTTGTGATGTGCGAGTACTGGACCGTGACTTAGAATCACCAGTATCCTCATCCAACATCCTCCCCCTACACTACCAACCCCACTGTTGTGATGTGTGAGTACTGGACCATGACCTAGAATGACCAGTAACCACTCCAATACCTTCTTACCTCCTCCCACCAACTGGGACTGGGCTATAACTAATGTCCAGTGGTGATTCCATTATCTCCCCAGCTGTTTTTCTCACTTTATGGACATGCCTGGGGCTGGACTTGCCTCCCACACCCTTAGTAAGTAGGTTAGTGATATAATTACTTCCTGCTGTCCTTACCTAACCACAAAGGTCCCTAGACCTGACAATAGGTGTCACTGAGTGATTTGTTCAGCATTTTGGATTGTGTGTATTTTTCATGTTTCTGTAACTTAGTAGAAATCTATGTGAGATGAGAATTGTGTCAGTCTGACAAGTTCAGGTCTCTGAAGACCTGATGCTGAAATATTACATTTTGTAACTGATAGCAGATGAAATTATGTTATACTGACCTATGTAGTTTTCAATATCCCTAATATAGGATATTTTTGTCAACTATGTTGAGCTAGTAGAATAAACAGTAACGAACATTATAATGAAACACTCCATACAGGTTCAAAACCAGATATATTTCAGGCCTACAGGTTCAAAACCAGATCTATTTTAGACTTACAGGTTCTAAACCAGATATATGCTAGGCTAACAAGTTCACAACTAGATATATTTTCGGCTTTTGTATGAAATATATTTTATGTTATTGACGTAGATTTTTATTTCGTATGTTTTGAGACGATGGTTAGATTTCTTCCCTCCCTTAGTTGACCTAGATTATACTATTATGGAGTCCCAGAACTTGGTCACCTTGACATCAATATCATTACTATAACGCTGCATTCTCTCGGGATTTGTCACCCTGCTTACAAAATGTCACCATTTCATACGAGTAAAGAAATAACATATTTTCCCATTAATGGAAATTAATTCATTATTCGTGAAGCTAACATTTGCGGTCCATTAATAGTCGTTCTTGAGAGCTATAACTATGACTTTGATCTGGACGATGAGGAGTGTCAAATGTAAATGAGTTGTTTGGTCTGTTGGTTGTCATTCATATATAACTATAGATGTTTGGATTCCAGTGCACAACATAGACCACTATAGCCAAATAGGACAAAGTCTGCTGGATATCATCCTGTTATTTCGCTGGTTTTGTTTGAAAGAATCATTATTTTGTATTTTTCACAGTATGAAATCTATTTTTTATGATACATTTTTCAGTGTAGCAAGGTTCACTGTACTTTTGTTCTACTCACATATAGATGTCTACAAAAGCTATTTGGTAATTTGATATAAAGTCTTTGTTGTTGTTTTCTTTCTGTGCTGAAATTTTTATTGCAAAATACTATAAAGTCATCATCTATAAAAGAAAAAGAAATCAAAATATTTCATTTGAAGTTGCTTTGGCATTTTAGTGCAACTTTTGTGTCTACAGTGATGTTGTGAACTCAAATATACAAGTCCTGGACTAGTGCTTTTCCTGTGGAACATGCTTGAATTTTGAGAGCCCACCCTATCCCTTAGTAATTGGATTCATCAAAATTTTGAAAATGATGCTGTAGACTCCCTAAAAAAATCCCACAAAAATTACTGTGACAGAAATTACAAAATTCATCGAAAATATTAGGTATTTCCTTTGGGATTGTAGCTGAGTTTTGGTTGTTATGGACACCTGGCTGAATTCCTTAGTCCATCATACCCATATCACTACCACTACTGCCATTAGCCAAGATCTATGGGGGCTTACCTCTAATACCAGGGTTAGCTTTGATGTAAACAGGCGAAAGTACTACTGATTCCAGATGTAACGTTATAGTCTTAACACTGTAACCGGCCTTTCATCTGCCCTCCTGATCCTGTTTGAAGTGGTGTACATTCCTGAGTCCTATTCTAGTATTTAACACCACCATTGGCTGTACAGATAAAGCCCATTAAGTGTTTTCTGAATATTTGAAGAGGTTAGGAAATGAGCCCCGCAGGATATACTTCCTAAATCATCAAATGATTATGTAATGTAAACAACAAAAATAAGTAATTAAATCATTGTCATGCATCCTTTATCATCTCTCTGTTAAAATGGAGGTTTTATTGTAGATTTTACATAGTCATTCTTGGTTTTAATTCAGTTCACTTTAGTACTGAATTATAAGTACAAGATATAATTTGCTGACAAACACTACTTGTCGTTCATTGATAGTACGGAACACTCACCCTGTCTTTGGCAAAATATAGCTAGTATTTCAGTTTTCGGAACATTCTCTTGAGGTTGGTGATGTCAACAGAGTAGAAGTCAGTGATAATACGCTCCATACCGGTCATTTGTCTGATAAAGGTAACATTGAAGTCATTGAAATGACACACTTAAATCTTCTACTGTCTGATAAAAAAACTTCTATTCTGTAATATTCAGGTAATGATAAAAAATTCACTGCAAGTGGAACATAACTTTGTGAAATTATGAATGATTTTTGATGAATCTAGTTAAAACTTACATCACACCAGCAAGGAAGTATAATATTTAATATAAGTATTGTATAGAAGTAACAGTGTAACTTTTACTTAACCTATGTAATACACTAAATATGTATTATTGAGTATGATAAAAAGTTCTGTATGTTTTAGTATGAATTATATGTCATAATGTGAAAGCCATTATCAACACATCGATATAAATCTGCATTAAATGAAAATGTTTGTAAATGTTTGGACTTAAATAACAAAATTATCAACAAATCATTGTCAGCTAGTGTTATTAAGAATTAAGATATATATACATATTGATACCAGATACATATTCTTGATACCAAATTTTATTATCAAAGAAATGGAAAGGCATGACAGGTCAGGAAGAAAGGGAATGACTTAAGTGATAATGAATGATTTTTTTCTGTTTGTTCAGTGAACCATATCAATAACAATATATGTCTTTGTGGATATTATTTTCATGAAGCATGATAATTTGTTTGTAATATTTATGATCAGTCTACAGATACTAAACGTGTGTTGACTTGTAATCACAAAGATAGGTGCACCTTTATCAATTAAGATAAACAGGTGTTGTTCACATCTGATCACATTACCTATATATATTTACCTGTACGACCACTGACCCAGTGGCGATCATGTGTACACATTACAGCCTACATTCATCTTTGAACCCTGTGAACCTTCTCCCACAATGCACTGCTTCATTGTTGATGTTTCGTGTCCGTGTATTTCCTGTTCTGGGGACAGTCTTAAAGTGTACTTTGGTTATGATTTATTTCAGTTTTGTGCATTGTCAGTGTTAAAGTCAACTTGACGAGGATTTACCTTGTCTGTAACGGATCTCTACGTAGGTGTGAAGTTTAAATCTCCGGTAAAAGGTTAACGCGAAACGATTGATCGCTTGGAGAGAAATAGTGGGAAGGGTGTAACATGTTAGAGCTTGTAATATAGACACAGATATACAGACATGTAGGACGGACCCCAGGAGATGTGTCCCGACCCCTACACAGGTGGAATCAGGTCACTAACTTCATAGAGTCAGGTAGGCAATTCTGTCTGTAACACCGTGTGACAAGCTGTAATGGCCTTAGTCTAGACTTTGGTTTATGAATGGGTGTTATTGTGTAGGGCTCTATGGAGTCAGCTGAGCTATATCAACCTTGGACAAACTCATTCAGTATATTTGCTCTATTTTCTAACCTTGCTGTTTCTGCTTTCTTAGACAGTAATTTTATTTGAGATATATACAATAGTGTTGAATTTACCTGTAGACTCTATCTGTCATTAAACAGTGTGATATCATTATATTTCATTATTTAGTTCAGTCTGATCAGTACAAACCTGTTTGAACAATTATTTTGTGTAAGGCTAGCATGTATATCATAGCTTTGCTGACTTTTTCTGTAGCATTACAGCAATTCTCAAGAAAACAGTAACGATGTTGGACTATGATACAGTGAGAATCGTGAAACTCCTGGAGACAGGGACTATTTACCAAATCTGTGGCTTCTTTTTGATCATTTGTACATAAGAATATGACTTATTTGGATTTCGATGTAGTATGTTACACACCATGGGGGCCATGATGGCTTAATTGGTAGAGCCTAGGTATTCCCAGGTGGAGATCCAAGGTGTATGGTTTGATGCTCCAAACCTGTGGCATTTTGTTTGTTTCTCAAGAAGCTGAGAAACACACAGGTCGCTAATTGCTCTGGATGACATTACACAGGCTTCCTGTGTGTTGTTGTTCAGCGAGGTAGCCACCAACTGTCTTAATATGGTCCAGACTGTTTATAGGCTGATAAAAACAGCATACAAACAAATAAACAAGCACAGTATACCTGTAACCAGTTTCCATCATCTACATTAATGTAGGTGAAGGTCGCAGGTTAAATAATCAGGGGTCAAGGTCTATGATTAAGTGAAATAATACGCTATTCTGTATCATGTCTCTATTATTAAATGTGGAGGTCGCTGATTAAATAATCAGAGGTCAAGGTCACTAATCAATCAAAAACCTCTAGATAATCACATATTTAATGGCACCACGCCAGTTTGAAACATTGACCATGAATTAATTGTTTTCTATTAATGATGCTATTGCTCTGAGTTCAGAATTTTTATATTTATTTCACTAATATTGCGTAATATATGGAGTCAAAGACAAGGTCAGGTCACATGACATACTTTCCTAAGATCTTAGGAAGATAAAATACCGATGTGTACAGATCTGTGTAAATGAGATCAGGAGTCACAGAGTTCATTGCAAAACCAATCCAGGTAACATCTTCTTCCTGAGGTGTTTGGTTGATTAGTCAGATGGATATTTTCATGCTTCCTTTCATCTGGTAATAGCTGGGGTTTAATTAAATTTAAATTAAATAGACAAAATTTAGTAGATTTCATGGAAGTTGAGAGTATGTTGTGTTTACAATCAGGATAAGATTGGGGGGTGGGGAAGTGATTTAAATTCTAAAAGTTTCAGTTGATGTAGAAATATGTTTTAATGTTTACTAGATACAAAAGTCTGTTTTATTTTGTTCATTTGACAGATAATCAGTTAGAAACAATAGAATGTGAAAGTCGGTATTTAGTGTGAGAAAATTCAGGAGAGATGATGAGAACTTTGTGATCTATTATTAAAGATGAATGACATGCATGAATAACTCAGGATCGTGGAGGTTGACACAGCTTAATGTTATCCTATCATGTCAGCTCTAAGCTTTCATTCATAATTATGTAAATGAGGCAAGCAAAATATGTGTATTGGGGGCGGACACGCCATCTAAGGTATATAGGTGTGACAGTATCAAGTGTATCCTTACCTGGCTCACTGCAAAGGCCTTAAAAAATATCTGTTACAAAGGTGACTGATTCATGTGATGTGGAAACTTTAACTGGCTCACACTGTACACCTAGACGGATCCTGTGATGTACCTTTACTGGCCCTCAGTGTAGACCTAGACAGATCATGTGATGTACCTTTACTGGCCCATAGCGTAGACCTAGACAGATCATGTGATGTACCTTTACTGGCCCTCAGCATAGACCTAGACAGATCATGTGATGTACCTTTACTGGTCCACAGCGTAGACCTAGACCGATCATGTGATGTACCTTTACTGGCCCACAGCGTAGACCTAGACAGATCATGTGATGTATCTTTACTTGCCCTCAGCATAGACCTAGACAGATCATGTGATGTACCTTTACTGGCCCTCAGCGTAGACCTAGACCGATCATGTGATGTACCTTTACTGGCCCACAGCATAGACCTAGACAGGTCATGTGATTTGGTACCTTTACTGGCCCTCAGCGTATACCTAGACAGATCATGTGATGTACCTTTACTGGCCCACAGCATAGACCTAAACAACAAAGAATACTGAAACAACTTTGAAGAATTGGGAAGGGAGAAATGTGTATCTATATATACCTTGTAACAGGAACTAGATATAATGGTATGATTCAAAACTTACACGAGTGATCTTGACCTGAGTGGCTGAGGTAAAGTTATACCCAGGTAATACACCTGAAACACCATACCAGTTAATACTTAAAACACCTGGATTTCCTTTCCTTCAACCTCCTAGCAGAGAGATGTAACACTCAAAAGAAAAACGTATCAAAAACTTCTGTTTGACATGTAACCATACAGAATATTTTGAAAATTGCCAACAAGTTGAACCACTTTTTTCAATATTATTTTAATAAACAGCCTACAATGCAATTATTTAAAAGGTTCTGTCAGATAAAAATGTTCAGTCTTTTTTAAGTCATTGACATCAATTTGTATGAAAACTCGGGTAGTGATTTTCTCTGGTATATGGAGGGCCTGATGTGCTTGTATTACAAGAAGGATATGAAAAGGGACTGAAACTTGTGTCACATCAGCTCGCTGTTACAACAAGTTATTTCTGTTCCTTCTTATAAATAATAGATGTAATTATTACTGGCATATTATACAGATGTGATGGGAGATGCAACAGAAAATCTGCTTCGTTACCGTTCTGTGATTCAGTGTCCTGAGACTTTGTATAATTTCTGTAACTAATAAGTAAACTTGCGATAAAAATACACAAATTATGCAGATATAAAAGTTCTTTTGCCAGAGTCTAAACTCTGATGATAGGAAAACTCACTTTCATCATTATAGAAATATTTTCAAAATATCTAGAAGAAAAAAAACGATGTTTCAGGACTAAAGGATATCTATTTGAATGAGATCACTCCAGGAATTTCACTCAGTACACAAAAACTAATACAATAGTTTATCTTTATATACATTAGTGGTTCATTCATTCCTGTGTACACTTCTACACAAACATCTTGCTTGTTTTACTATGTCCTATAGTGTATGGATTGATGCTAGGTTTTTTCTGTGGTTCTAAATATGGGTCCCATTCCTAATTTGATTATTTTAAAATAAAATTTTCGAAATATATAGTTTACTTCCAAAATTTCCTTCTAAATTGATCAATTATTTTCCCAAAATGAGATTTAAAACTGCCCTGCCATTTCCTCAGTGATAATTCTTTTTCATTTTCTGCATCATAAGAGGTTAATTAAAATGCTTTATTTCTTCATTGACAAAACTAATATACATCAGTCACCATGTAAAGCTAGTAATGATCATTTAGGTTTAACTAAAGGGAGATTACTCATTGCTGTACACATGGAAAACTTTCTTGGATAAAGGGATATTGAGCATGGTTTTAAACCTATGTCTGGCCAATCACTGGAAATATTTCAGGTGGAGGTCTTTTTCCTTCAATATTTTGGCAAGTTCATTATCATCTGTGATACAAAAAATGTTGTTTTATTTTGATGAATCTTTTAATTGGAACTGGACACTAAATGCTTTTTCATGCCAATATTACTGTTGTTTCACATTAAACAGGAAATGTAATGTAAGGTTTTTGTGACCCAGAATTCAATGTATTTTAGACATCTCCTGAAAGTATATAGAAATGTCATTGCTGTTTTATTTATCTCTCAGGTTAAGATTGAATTTAGATGACCAAGATTATAAGTTTTCCTATTTATGTTTTGTAGGCCAGCTGTCCAAAGCGCGCCATGATCCTAGTATGGTGTACCGTGAGCTGACCGGGGCGGCCGCAGACCAACTGGACAGAATGGCGGACGCCCTGCAGCAACAGCAGGACATGGCCGCCATGCAGAACCGCATCCCAAACTCCTTCCGGGAGCCCACAACTGCACCGCTCCGCAAACTCAGCGTTGACCTGATAAAAACGTACAAGCATATAAATGAAGTAAGTGTACTATGTTGATATAATGTCTCTTATATATAGTAACCTGTAGGAGTTTCCAGGTAATATGGAAACAAGTCTTTAAAAAAGGCTAAAATAAAAAAATTCATGATGAGTTTCATTAATTACACATTAAATATAAAAATATTCAGATTTTTTTTATCACAATTGATTTTTCAACCAAGTATGGTTGAAAACAGACGTTTCTACGTCAGATTTGAAGTCCTATTTGCTCTATGTATCTATGGTCTCCATTGTTACCTTACAATGCTGTTTGTGATGGCATTTGATTATCTGAAATAACATCAAAATAAGCTATATTACACCTGTGTGGTACATTCATTGAACAACATGGCAATCACGTGATAAAAACATTGCGTGCCTCAAAAGGATCAAACCTATAGACTTTTACACTGTTGCTGGACAAGTAACTAAAACACAGGTACTCCCACACACAATCACACAAAACATCACTTATTTCATTCTTTAATGTTATTTTTTGCTGACGGATTTTAAGAAAATCAATCTTTCTTACAGTAAAAAAAAAAATCTCTTTGAATCTGTATAGTTTTTAGACCAGCAGGTGGATTTAGTGCTGCATATTTCATCATGAAAATAAAATATCAGTGCACGAAATAAGATACAAATATACATGTATGTAAGTACACATTATCCTCTTTAATTCCGCCTTTCTATACAGCACACGCCCACCAAACTACAAGGATTTCAAATCTAGACATGTTTCACTTTCATTTCAGTTACACAATTTTGCAGATTATTTATGACAAAAAATTTTTCCAGTTTCTGATTTCATCACATCACACTCAGAGTGCAGAATATTTTAAAGCTTTAGGCTAATTTTAGAAGGAGGGATGTATACATTAGCATATGAGTTTAGGCAAAGCTCGGGTTCTGTTACTAAGGCAGCCGTGTGTTGTCAACGATTCCAGCTAAAAATAGAATGCCCATGCCTAGGTGGTAATGAAGAGGAATATTGAGAAGGAAATGTGGCTATATTTAGCACAAGTGATGTTCAAGATTTACGTGGTGAGATTTTTTACTCGGAGAAGATTTTTAATGGAAGATACAGATGGAACAGGAAATGCCACACAGTCGATAGATGAGAGTCGACTTCAATCTGACGAATGTAATCCAAATTATAATGAAATCTTGACAAACCAGACACCAGAGGGACCAGTCATTGTAGTCAAGGAACCTAGGTGAAACTCATATTGATAAAAATTTACATGGAATTCCAAACAATACAGTCTATTTGAAAGAGATATCAAAACCAGTCTTTTTTGTATCAGGTTTGAAAACATTTCACCCTAAAACCTTGAAAAACAACTTCCTTCTTCTTTTTTTTTTTTTTTAACATTGCCAATTTGGTTTGTTTATCCTGACTTAGGCAGCAAAATTTGAATATGTGAGGTTGTTAATTTGTTTTGTATAATAAGTTCTAAATACATTCCTGATGTCAGGTAATCGTTATGTTACATCTCTGTAGCTAAATAAGCAAAAGTTAAGCTCTTAAATCATTGATTTAAAATAAAGTTCTGAACTAAATTGTAAATCCATCCATGCATGTGAGAATAAAATTGTTTAGATTAAAATTTAAATATAACCTTGGCTATTAATAAATAATTCTACTTGATTAAATATTTAATTTAATTTTTTTCTGAGTAAACACAATACTGCAGGTAGAGCTTATGTTGCGTGTATACGTAACAGGAAACCTTTCTTGTCGATAGTCATCTTTAAAGATAGAAAAGGTCTTGACCTTGTGAGGTCACAGTCTGATCAGTCATCCTCTGAAAGTTTTTGTGGAAAGCAGGGTATTTACCTGGACAAGGGTATTTCCTGTAAACAGTCCTGGCCATTTCCTGTGTGTGAATCACAGGTAAACAAAGATTCTTATCCTACCTTGTTACACACAGGAAGACCTCCTCTGTCACCAGTTCTCCAACTTTTACATAGATCTTATCCAACTGATCACAACAGAAAAGGAAAGAAACTTACACAGAATGACAATTCTTTTTTTTTACGTTAGTGAAATAGAAATAACATGTGCTTGATTTAAATGAAAGATAGTATAATTTTACAATTTTAAATATCATTATCTTGGAAATTTTTTTTTTGATATAATGAAGAGTTATACATAGTGTTTTAAGTGGAATTTCCAAAATTGTCACATTGTTTAAGGATGTAAAAAGTAATCTGTGGAAAATACTTCTTTTGATATGAAGAAATGAAATTTACTCAAATGTTAAAAGAATCTCAAGGCTTGAGAGAAAAATGAAAGTGTTGAAGACATATATATACACAAATGTTTTCAAGATCAACATGAATAATAACTTATTTCAATTCATAATCCTGATTTAAATCTTAAAAAATCAAAGTAGCTTTCAGTTAAAAATGAATGAAGTGATGCAAAGTTTGAGTCCTATAAATCAAACTATGGACAATGTTAACAACTATGACAACCATATTGAGTGTGATGTATGTGTGACACAGAGAGACCCACTCGCCTGGGTTTTTTTAACTGCTTGACCAAAAATCAATATCTAATGCATGGTGCAGACCATGTACCTAGATCCATCATGCCTTAGTGCACTTGGGTTAGCCCTGAATGTTGTCTCCTTTGTGGGTTGATCATCCAGGAGAACACTATATTATGAAGCAGATGCAAATATAATTTTAATTAACTTCTTGATTTTTTTATGCTACACCACAATGTCTCAGTGCATTCACAAACTTGTCTTTACTCTATAATGGTTGTCTACCCTGTATTTGGTGTCTCTACCCTGTATTTGGTGTCTCTATCCTATTTTTGGTGTCTCTACCCTGTATTTGGTGTCTCTACCCTATATTTGGTGTCTCAACCCTATATTTGGTGTCTCTACTCTGTATTTGGTACCTGTATCCCATATTTGGTGTCTCTATCCTATATTTGGTGTCTCTACCCTATATTTGGTGTCTCTATCCTGTATTTGGTGTCTCTATCCTGTATTTTGTGTCTTTATCCTATATTTGGTGTCTCTATCCTGTATTTGGTGTCTTTATCCTATATTTAGTGTGTCTACCCTGTATTTAGTGTCTCTATCCTGTATTTGGTGTCTCTACCCTATATTTGGTGTCTCTATCCTGTATTTGGTGTCTCTATCCTGTAGTAGGTTTCGCCTTCCTGTAGGTATCTTGACATTGCTTCACCTCTGCCCGCTCTGCCAGTGCATCACCTCTGCACACATCTTACCACGCTTTAAAAAGATCAATAATGTCTGGGAGGGAATCGGGTTGTCCTGGTAACCAGTCTGCACAGACAGAATTTCTGAGAAATTAAGGAAAGTAGCAGAGAGTTGACGGTGCAGAGATTGTCCCGTGCCGACAGGGACCCTCCTGGCCAGACCAGCAAGCTACGGGTCAGACGATGTAGGTAGCTCAGCTAAACCTGAGGGCTGGCTTAACCAAACAAAAGCAATATTCTACCAGTGTCAAGCTTATCGTACTGGAGGTCAGACAGTCAGATGATTCCATCTTAGTACCATCTGCATTCATTTGTATAAACATATAAAGCTTGGAAATAGTGACAAGTAAAAAAAACTTGTGTAAATGAGAAAAATTACAGACATTCATGTTATTCATTTGAATTATTGCGGTAAGCAATATATCTAGGCAAGGACCGTATTCATCTATCACAAAAGTTATTGTCCTCAAAGACGGAGCTAATTGGTATGTTGATAGACTGTAAATAGATTCAATCTCTTACTTATTTTCTACTGAATACTGATCTGATCGTTTACTGATAGTCGTAATGCACCTGGAGACCACTGATATTGTGGGACATTTTAGAAATTGTAGACAGATTTTACCTAGATAGACATCACTAATCCTTAACATACCTCATTGTATGTTACAGGCGGCATTTGATGTAAATTTTAAGTAGACATAGATGACATTGCAGGAACATTTTTTCCACATCTTCCAAAATGGGCTTTGAATTTGGAGAAAAGTGTGACAAAATCTCAAATGGGGTAAAAACTAGTAAAACATTCAGATATTTAAATTTTATCATCTCTTGGTTTCTTTTTCTTCTGTGCTCAAAACTTTAGTGCAGTTTTACACATATTTTAATGCAAATCTTTCAGTGCAAAATACATTAAAATAAGATTATTGATATAAGATATTTACGTTGTAAGCATTCAAGATAAGATTTTTTCCTAGCTGTTCTGAGCATTTACAACTTGAAATTAAAACATGGAGATATATTTTGATATGGTTTATGAAAAGACAAAATAAGAAGTGGTTTTGGTATCAATTTTACATCTCTAAGTTAGATCTTGATACTGTTATTATTGTGAAGGTTTATCAGGATTAATGTCACTGATTGGAGACGGTGCTGTTGACTAAGCTCCCTTTCTTTAGGCTGTACCATAATCCAACACTTATTAGTTAAAGTCTTTGGTTTACAGGAAATCTTAGAGGTTATTCGGTAAAACCTAGAGTCTTTGGTTAACAAGAAATCTCAGTGAGATATTTGGTAAAACTGAAGTCTTTGGTTAACAAGAAATCTCAGTGAGATATTTGGTAAAACTGAAGTATTTGGTTAACAAGAAATCTCAGTGAGATATTTGGTAAAACTGAAGTATTTGGTTAACAAGAAATCTCAGTGAGATATTTGGTAAAACTGAAGTCTTTGGTTAACAAGAAATCTCAGTGAGATATTTGGTAAAACTGAAGTCTTTGGATAACAAGAAATCTCAGTGAGATATTTGGTAAAAACAAGAGTCTTTGGTTAACAAGAAATCTTAGCGAGATATTTGGTAAAACTAAAGTCTTTGGTTAACAAGAAATCTCAGTGAGATATTTGGTAAAAACAAGAGTCTTTGGTTAACAAGAAATCTTAGCGAGATATTTGGTAAAAACAAGAGTCTTTGGTTAACAAGAAATCTCAGTGAGATATTTGGTAAAAACAAGAGTCTTTGGTTAACAAAAATCTTAGCGAGATATTTGGTAAAACTGAAGTCTTTGGTTAACAAGAAATCTCAGTGAGATATTTGGTAAAAACAAGAGTCTTTGGTTAACAAGAAATCTTAGCGAGATATTTGGTAAAACTAAAGTCTTTGGTTAACAAGAAATGAAAGAATGGAAGTAGGTGAATAGTACAGAGTCTAAGAAAGGTATTAGATAAAGTGCAGAGGTGTACAGGTAGACCTGCAGGTGTGTAGGGAGTTGATAAATGAGGTATATATCACACAGGTGTGATGTTAATATATCAATAGGTAGGATAAGTGGGCCTGTTGTCTCTTCTGTAGCAAAGTATATTGGTTGATGTCAAATATTAATGGATGGTAATTGTTTCTTTGTGTCTTCGTCTTGTACACATGGCCGTCATTTCGTAAGGCTAATAGTACAGTTGTCACTCTTCCCTGCTACAAAGTATCGGTACATTCAGGTCTCAGGGAGTTACAATATCTCTACATCTCCAGGCTGCTAATATAGAAGTTTGACAAGGATATGTCCAGGTCGCAGGGCCACTGTAATATGAGTGATTAGATATGTCCTGGTCTCGGGGCCAGTGTAATACAAGTGTCCTGATATGTCCAGTTCTAAGGCCTTCTGTTACATGATAAGGATTTTATGTCCAGGTCTTGAGGCCCTTGTCAAATGAGTGACAGGGATGTGTCTAGGTTTGAGGGCCCCAATGAACGACAGGGATATGTCTAGGTTTAAGGGTCCCAATGAGTGACAGGGACGTGTCTAATTTCAGGGTCCCAATGAGTGACAGGGACGTGTCTAGGTTTGTCTGACAGGATGTGTCTAGGTTTCAGGGTCCCAATGAGTGACAGGGATGTGTCTAATTTCAGGGTCCCAATGAGTGACAGGGACGTGTCTAGGTGTCTGGATCCCAATGAGTGACAGGGATGTGTCTAGGTTTCAGGGTCCCAATGAGTGACAGGGACGTGTCTAGGTTTAAGGGTCCCAATGAGTGACAGTGACGTGTCTAGGTTTCAGGGTCCCAATGAGTGACAGGAACGTTTCTAGGTTTCAGGGTCCCAATGAGTGACAGGAATGTGTCTAGGTTTCAGGATCCCAATGAGTGACAGGGATGTGTCTAGGTTTCAGGGTCCCAATGAGTGACAAGGACGTGTCTAGGTTTCAGGGTCCCAATGAGTGACAGGGACGTGTCTAGTTTCATGGTCCTAATGAGTGACAGGGACGTGTCTAGGTTTCAGGGTCCCAATGAGTGACAGGGACGTGTCTAGTTTCATGGTCCCAATGAGTGACAGGGACGTGTCTAGGTTTCAGGGTCCCAATGAGTGACAAGGACTTGTCAGGTGTCAGGGTCCCAAGGAGTGACAGGGATATGTCTAGGTTTCAGGGTCCCAATGATTTACAGGGACGTGTCTAGGTTTAAAGGCCTCTTGAGATATCAGGGAGTATACAAGACCAGTGCCCAGGACATGTACAGGTTTCAGGACATGTATTCCACAGTTCTCTCTCCGCGTATTACAGCCAGAATCATGTCAAATAATAAATCAATGATTACATTGTGTTGGTGCACGATGCACACACTGTTCCTGTTATCACTGGTACGAAGCTATCAAGGTTTGAGGATTCGCTGCAGTCGCATACACAATCCACAAACATGCATGTCACCGAGTGTGGAATGCAGAATATACATGCATGCCTTGTCAGTTAGGGGTGTGCAGTGCACATGCATACTTGAGCGATGTGTTTGATAAGTATGGTGGGGTCGCGACCCTGTCTGAGTGTGGCTCTATCCATGCTGTCACAGACATATACACAGCCACTAAGTTGATTCCTTGGTGCTGCAGCAAAACCATTCTGCATACAGCCTTGTTGACTTCCACATTGATAGACTGGAGACTGGTAGATATGTGTAAATATCTTGTACTTTTCCAGTGAACAGTGCTTCCTGTTTAATTATGAAAGAAATACAAATAATTCTCAAAAGATTTATTTTCTTAATCATCTTTTGAAATCTTTTTGAGAATAATTGATTTTAAAAACTTTTTTCCTGACTTCACTATCCAGCTGTACGTCGATGTTGTCTGCTCCCTTTCTGCTAGACATGTCTAGCTTCATTTCTCTTCTCCTACTTCGAAACCTAGGAAACTAGAATCAGATATCTTAAATGTATAATGTAGTCTCATTTCTCTTTTTTTTTATGAATTCAAAATTCTAGAATCTTAAGCCTATATACTTGTATCTTTCAAAACAGGTTTTACATTGTCCCAGCGCTCCATCTGTTTCTGTTTGAAAACAAAGTGAGAAAGTCGAGCATTGCAGCAGAGACATACTTGTGATGCACTACAGTTTTAATCTGTTAAATCTGACCAATTATCGCCCAGTTTAGAATATAAGTGATTGTGATAGCATGTGACTATCGCCAATTAGCACCCAACGTCATAAAATACAAAGTTGTGTTTTAAAAGGGTTGCAAATATTTGCAGCTGGTCAATGAAGAAAGACACCCTCCACCGTACAGCACTATCTCTTTAAACGCCGACAGAGGAATTTACATGCCATATAGAATGCATGTGATGCATGTTCCTTGCAGAAGAATGTTTGATGGGTGCGCACTCCATCTGGTCGAAGAATGTGTGACGGGTGCATGCACCGTCTGGTGTTAAGTACCCTCTTAATCCATTACACATGGTGCCACTTTGGAACGGCCACACTTCTTACGATGCCACAGAAACATCCAGCCTGGAAGGGGAAAAAAAGATATTAACTGGTATACGGTGTAATGCATTATGCATAATATTAAAATTAGGTATAAGACCTGTGTATGAACACTGATATATGATAAAAGTCTGCTGCTCATTACAGCGTTGTAGGTTGTTACTAATTTGGTGCCAGATGTTTGATATTATATAATTTATACAATAATGTTAACTTCATGGGGCTGTTATTTCTCATATTGTTTATAGCTGTAAGGCATCATCTACACATAAAATGAAGATTGTATTTGTCGTAAAATATTTAAATTATACTCTTTCTATCACTAGTTCTCTACCTCAAGGATATGTAAGTGAAAAACCTTACAGTTACCAGTTACCATGGCAACCATAATTCCGAGGGGAGGGGGTTGGGGTTGGGAGAGGTTGCAGGCACATCTACTTATGGTCTTTTCTATTGATATGAAGTTTCTTTGGACAGTTTTTGTGGTTGACAGACAGACAGACAAGGTGATTGCTGTACACCTGTATTGTTGTTGGAGTGGAGACTGCTTATTTGATAGACTAGTGTGATATGTGATGTTGTGGTGTTCCTGACTGGTACTTCAATAAACATCACTAACATACCTCTACATTGACAGATCACTGCCAAACGGTCATGATTGATTCTGCCAATAAGAGGTGGTGTTAATAGAGCAATTTAGCCAGTGAGAGAGCAACATAATGAGAAGTATTAGGTTAATTTGATAAGTTGTGATGCCAGTGCTTTCCTATCATTACTGTTTAATACACATTTTGTGGGGATTGAGGTATAACAGAGTTACGACAGGATGGAGATTGATGGGTACTCTTACCAAAAATTGAGGAAAGGGTAATACAAGCTACAGAACTGTGTTGGAGGAATATACATGTACTGTGTGTATCTATGGACAGAAAGATGTATAAAGCATACACTATAAGCATTTTACATTTAATCCATATATCTATGGTTTGACATTTCTCACAAAATTCTGGAAAACTACCCTCAGGGTAGGTACCCATAATTCTTGGACTGGCTCTCTACATAATAAATGTGCATAATTCTTGGACTGGCCCTCCATAATAAAACATAATTCATGGCCCTCCATAATAAATGTGTGGACTGGCCCTCCATAATAAATGTGCATAATTCTTGGACTGGCCCTCCATAATAAATGTGCATAATTCTTGGACTGGCCCTCCATAATAAATGTGCATAATTCTTGGACTGGCCCTCCATAATAAATGTGCATAATTCTTAATAAATGTGCATAATTCTTGGACTGGCATAATTCTGGCCCTCCATAATAAATGTGCATAATTCTTGGACTGGCCCTCCATAATAAATGTGCATAATTCTTGGACTGGCCCTCCATAATAAATGTGCATAATTCTTGGACTGGCACTCCATAATAAATGTGCATAATTCTTGGACTGGCCCTCCATAATAAATGTGCATAATTCTTGGACTGGCCCTCCATAATAAATGTGCATAATTCTTGGACTGGCACGAAAACTTGCTTCATCCATGATGGACAGGCACTCTGGGAAAACTACCCAATAATAGTATGAACATTACAACATTCTCAGTTATAGATCAGTAACTTGTTTACACCCACCTCTATATCTATGGAGAAACATCATTGTTTTGAGGATATGATAAATTAGGTGTCAGCTGTGTTTATCATGATGTACTCTGTCTTGGTGCTCCTGTACTCTAAGACATTCATTCCTGTCAGGTTTACACCTAGTTCGTTTCAGTTTTGAAGCATATCCCTTCTACCTATTACAGTGACATCAACATCTGTCTAAAAATGAATTCCGGATTCCTTAGTCATCATCAGATTGTCCGTTTCTGTCTTGCAGATAGGAAACTTTTCCTCTATTCTTCAGTACTATGTCAACACATGTGTTTTTGGAAAGTTCCTTTTGAACCCCCCACCCAAAATGACTACCAGTAGGCTATAAGTATCTAAAAGGGTTTATTTTAAGGGGTACCAAGAAAAATTGGGGCATGGTCTTAAAATCAACCCTTTCAGACACTTGTATTATATTTACCAGGTATAATAACCCATTGGTAGCCACTTTGGGTGGGGGGTTCAAATGGAACTCTTACCATTTTTTTTTTAATCTTAATACTTGATTTCTGAATAATTTTTTTTGCATCTATTTTGAAGTTCATTCGTTCATTGTATCTTAAATGAACATTATTTTACATCTTTTGTTATGGTTGAAAGGTAACTTCAGTTTTTTCTTCAAAAAATACTTTCTCTGAATATTTCAAATTTTACAACAGAGGTATGGAGGTGTGAAGTTAGTTAACTAGGTAAGGAGACACATAGTAAACTGGGTATAGAGGCATGAGCTGCTGGCTTTAATGTGTGAAGTTAGTAAACAAGATAGGAATAAGATTCAAATTTCCATCTATATGCTAGCTGCAATTTCTCAAACTTAAAATGAATGAAAACTACAGCTAAAAGAACCCTTTGAGAAAATAACCGTTCTAAATTTAGAATGAAAATAGAAAACGCAGTCATTGAATAAATGATGTATTGATTATCCTGGCTGTTCACCCGACAAAGGATAAGAAGGGCTTTAAAAAGTCTCAGATATCGTGTTGGTCTATAATATTGGTCGAGTAAAGAAAGATTACTCCAGTTTCCACACTTCGAAAAAAAGATTTAAAGATTTCACTGTAATAACACTGGTGTCTTTACACATGAACAAACATGTCCTTAAGTAAAATCTATGTACTACTCCACGTGCTAGCCATGTGCTCTCGGGCTACAAGTACAGTGTACTGATAGTCTCAAGTGGTACGAACAAGAGGACATGGGTCATCAATCACCAGTGGTCACATGACCAGTCAGAGTAGCCAATCAGAAACCTTGTCTCAAATGTAGAGGCAACTTTGAATGCTATGTAAAGGAGTGGAGTTTGTTGGTGTATAGAGATGGCCTGTGTCTCTCTACTGATCAGTTGTGATGGAAACAAGTAGTAGTGAGTGTATTTAGGTCACAGAAGTGGAGTCTTAAGGGTGTCCCATTTAGGGCTTGTATATTTGGGTCATGAACGTCACTTGTGATTAGTTGAATTATTCACAAGGCCTTGAAGTACATAGTAAGGCCGCTGATCCCCAAATTACATAAATATTTATTTGTGAGGCCTTCAACTCATTTCTCTGAGCTTTCATAGTAGATGTTGAAAGTGTCAACTGAGGTATGTGTATAGTTGTGGGCTGTTGATACAGTGATACCTGTAGTTGTAACTGTTGTGACACAAGATCCAGGCCGATGTGTGGGAGATTAGGTCTAATGAGACCGACAAGGCTATAATCGTGAATAGTTATATATGTGTAAACAGACATCGGTGATTTAGCCACAGTAGTACAACTCTACCAAGGAATTATTGCTATAGCGATCAGAGCACTGTCCTCGTTACAGTAAGGATTACCTGACAGCTGAAGTGAAAGGGAATCAGCAGAATTTATCAACTCAGCAAATTTTCTAAAAAATTTGTGATTTCTCTTCTGGATGGTAATATTTTCTTCAACAATTGTACCTTGGAAAACTTTTGAAGTCAGAACTTGTAGAGAAAACATTGGTTTTAAATAATAAAACAATTTAGTTGAGAAAACGTGGCTGTTATGTACTGACTGACAGTTTTGTACTTTCTGTGTGCACCACATGGTTATAGCTCTGGTATAAAACAGGAAGTTTAGCACACAGTGAAAATAAACATGGAGACAACGAAAATGAACGGAAAGGGAAGGACCAGCATGAGAGAGGATAGTGGCCAATAAATACAAGGACAGCACCATTAGTCTGGGTGAGACTTCAAACACAACCAGACCATGTTGGCTGTAACTTCTACTGTGTGTATAGACAACAGACTATTGTAACTAGTCAAAGCATACCGACATTGAAGGGCTCTTCAACCTTGTGTCTATCTAATTTACAGATTGTGTGTGTTTCGGTGCTGTTAGAACTGTGGCTATATATTTGTCTGATTGAGGATAGTACAGATCTACTTTCTATGTTGACGAGAAACGGAGATGTATTCATGATGTGCATTGCTGAAAAACATTTGATGGTTCGGGAAAAATTTAATAAAAACTATTAACAGTATTTTTATATCGATTGAAAGCTTTAATTTACAGCTTTAACATAACATGATTTGAATTTGTGCTGACTGTCAATTTAGAGAAACAGGTTATTGTACTCTTAGTAGTTACTTGAATCAGAATTCTTAAGACTAGTGGAATCATGGTTCTAAAGGATATAGATGTTAACACTTGCACACATTGCAACACACCTGATGACTTACAGAAACCGCGGAAACGAAGACATGTGTCTGTACAGCTGGACTTCGGGGACCTAGATGACGTATGTACATACTCTGTCAGGTGATCCTGATAGCTCTTAGTCATTAGTACATTCCAGTACAATCTGTCACATCAAACATTATGTTTATTACACTTATAAACTTATCTAACCACACAATGCAAGAACACATACCACTGTACAATCATCTATCTATCACATCTATTGTATAATTATTTAAATTCCATTGTTGGTGTCTTATATTAGAAATACAAGCCTTTTTCTGGGAGGGAGGGGGAAGGATTCTGTGGAGCCGAATATGGGCCACATCAATTTTGTATTTATTTCATGATATGGCTGTAAGTTCCCAAAATGTATAGTTCAGTTTTAAAACATTCTTTCCCAGTTGATCAATTTCCTTCCCAAAATGAGATAAAAAGACTCATTTCAAATTGAGAAGAGGAAAAGGCTGTACTTTTCTGTTTTTGTCACTGTTTTAAGCCATTCATTTTTCTTATTTATTTATTGTAGATTATCTCCCTTGGAGAAATCTGATGTATTTTGTTATTTGCGTCATGCATAATTGTTTTTGTACAGTTTTTTGTAAACATATAAACACAAATATATAATAATTGTATTTTTTCTCAAACAGCATTTTCTTAGTGTCTACATCTAATACCAAGTGTCTTGCCCTGAGAATATGTGAGCATTGATTACGAGTGTTTACATCTCTTCAGAAGTGAAGAACTACAAGTTCATAATGTCTAGTGATCATTTATTCAAAGTGTTTTAAGACCAAACTTTCAAAGAGATTTTAAGTTCTTACTTTGTAATTTCAGGTTTACTATGCAAAAAAGAAGCGGCGTGCAGCACAGGGAGCTCAAGGGGACGAAAGCAGTCACAAGAAGGGCAAAGTCAATGTCCATGCATATAACGAAGGCTATGATGATGCTAATCACGACTATATAGTCAACCCCGGGGAGAAATGGCTTGAGAGATACGAAATAGACTCTCTTATAGGCAAAGGATCCTTCGGACAGGTAAGTGGATCTTTCAATACCACGCAAGAAAATTATTGAATTAAGAATGTTGAATTAAATGTATTGGTTACCTGTTGGATGGTGTTGAAAATTGTTTAAGTCATTTCGAAAATATTTTTGTATAAGTTTGTGAAAACTATTGTAATTACTTGTTTATACTACAGTTCAAATGATTTCTACTCTAACAAAAACCTAGAACAATGACCTCAGATGAACAGTTCTCTAGCTATGTTTCCTTGTATGGGAAGATTGGGTTTTATGCTATACACAATGTTGCTGAGTACACTAGGAGGCTGACCTTGGTTCTATACAAGCTGCTTTCTAAGCCACTTACTATTTGATCATTACATAACCAGTAATTTACCATTCATCTGATTTATACCCCCGCAAGGCAGAAAACCACTTTTGCTAGATTTTCAATTTAAAAAATAAAATTTAACCACAATCCTTAAAAAAGTTATCAACATAAAATATGTCAATCTTGTTTATTTTCTGAAAGGATGTATGATAAAAGTTTAAATTATATAACATTTATCAGGGTTACAATTTAATCCTAAATTGGACTAAATTACTTAAGATAGTTTATTTCAGTTTGAAAGATGTTAGTCATTCCTCGCTGACAACGAACTACAAAAACAAGTGTGAAAAATTGAAAATTGAAGGGGGAAAAAAAGAATGATATTAAGGAGAAAAACAACAAACAAAAGCCTTGTGATTATTTATGACAGGTAGACGTTGAATTTAAAATCAGACCTGCAGCTGTGTTCTTGTTGTTAGTATTGATAGTGTTTAACGGTTACATTTGAAGCAGAGACTTTTATGGTTGAATGCATAATATATTTAATGTCGCCAAAGTTTTCTTATCTACAGGTTAAAAATAATATCTAAGTGCTCTTGATTTGTGTGTAAATTTTTTATTGGATCAAATTTGTTTAAATTTCAAACTTTCAAACATCAATGCTTGAAAGAAAAAAAAAAACCAACAAAGTACATAATGCTAAAGAATTTCGAATGTCATTAAAAGGTTTGTATTGTATGATCAGCAGCTGGTGGCTTGTGCTGATAGACCATCATAAGTAAAAGATTTAGAACAGGCCATTAGAAGCCTTTAACAGTGATGGACCAGCGCTTAACAGATACCCACGTTTTTCTGTGTAAAAATGAATTTGATACAAAGAAGAGATCAATAGAGCTACTGTTAGCTTTTATCAGTGGTAATTGAGTCATCTGTACATATATATATTGGCTTACTTTTTTCTTGGTCATTAGTCAGTCCTTTTTATGTCTCTGGCAGGTGTTTGGTTCGGCATGTGTCATGTCACATACAGTCTCCTATGTCATAGGTTAACAGTCAGACTTCGTTTTTTATGGATGATGAAGTTTGTTTATAAAACTCTGTTTTAATTTAAACCATTTATTGTTGGGGGCACCTGCCTTGAAAAAATGAGTAAGCGTAGAACTACTTTATTCTATTTCACAAATTCATTTTGCTATTTTGTGTCAGATTGTCAGAAGAGGGATTTATTTTTCAATGAATTCATGAAATTTGATTTTCAACTCCATTGAATTTTTAAGAATATCATTACTGTTAAAAAGAAGAAAAAAATAAGGAAAAAAAAAACAACTTCTAATTCAGTAATTAAAAATTGTTAACCCCATGTATCTCTGATGCTTTTCCTGTTTTCTAGACTAGACAAAGTTATCTTTCCCTGCTGTTCAAATTCCTACACACAGGTTTTCCCACTGATTACAAAAGGGACCCCTTCCTTAGTGCCACCTGCCCAATCTACAGGTTCAACTTTTGAAAAGTTTTCAGTTTTGAATTCTTTCAAACTTTTGGTCACCCCTATCCAAACTGACACCATCTGCCAGGGGTCCAGTACTTCTCTTAGAAGTCAGAAAACTTTTCAAAGAAGTTCTCAACACCTTTCTTAGTTACCCCTGCTCGCCATCTGCCTAGACTTCTCACGCGCAATCACTCGCAGACATCAGCCAACAGGCAGGTGTCTATGTCTATGTGTAGCTATTATGACTAGGGTGGACAAATTCCGACACACTCTGGAGTCCTATGATGAGCAATAAGACATGGTCGGCTGGGCCTTCGACCTTTTGGTTGGTCTGTCTTCTTAGCACCTGGCCTGACTGCCGGCCATGTCCATCAACACATTTTCGTTTGTTGTTTAGAACACAAAAGACTGAATTTTCTAACGGCACCCGCGTCCGATTGTCATTTGTTGTGAAGGGGGATAACAATAACGGGACAGCCATTATAACGGTACTCTGTACTCGTGTCCAAGTTAACTTTGTTTGGAGGCTACAACAATAGAGGAAAATTATAACGGTCCTCACCGCCAAAGTTTTGTTTGTTGTCAATAGTAGTCTGCTTGCCAAGTGTCATTTGTTTTCCAGAGACACAAAAGATTTAAAAGGCAATTATAACGTGTAGATCTAGGAAGTACCACTGACTGATCAAGTACTAGGATGATAGATTAGAAGAAAGTACTCACCTTATTGTTGATGTGCTGGAAATTTGAATAATTCTGAACAGTTACTTGAGAGAAATACACTTAAGCTTTAGAAGGGAAATCCAACAGAATTATTTGATAATGGAAGTCTTTATCATTCATTAAAATTCAGTGAGCTAGTTTATACATTACTACTTGATAGGTAATCCAAAACTTTGTGTGATCCCAATAAGATAAGGTAAAATATTTAAGCTTATCAGGCCTTTATTGAGCTGTAATTTTAATAAGAACAGCTGAAATTGATACAATTGACTGATCTTCCAATGAAAATTTGTAAAGTATCAAAATATTTTTTTTTTTCGAATTATATCTCTTCAATTGGTAATTGTGAATTTGTTGAAGCTTGACTCCCCAGCAACAAGCTGACCTTTAACCCAACACCCTAGTCTTGTGCCCTCGGTACCCGACTGCCCTTACCTGCCAAATTAGCATACAGGTGAGATGCATGTGTCGGCCGTGCACCTGTCCGTACCTGTAGAATACCTGTTGAATGCCTCCATGCGCCATCGAGTGCCTGCCTGGTACGTCCGCGGTCGAACAGATAATAATTCGCCAAGCAATTACATGTGTATAAAAAATGAATCGACCTTGATCTGGTCACAGTCTGGCGAGTCTTGAGTATGGACAATGCAGCTTGTTCACGCCCTACAGACACAGCGATGGAGGGTCTTTAGACAGGTGGAAATATTGACAAACTGTCAAAACTTAACGGTCCAATCTACGTACAGACGTGACACCTTAAAAAGTTAATGAATCTCACTATCTTTTAACAATATCTATACACTAATTCCACTGTAAAAATTACTCTACCAAAAAAAAAAAAAAAAAAAGACAGGTGAAAAATATTGATCACCTGAGTGTCACAAATGTCAACAAAGAAAGCCATCATTTCCTCATTTGGAGATTTTGGCTAAGACTGGTTCATTTATAAAGGTTATGTTATTCATCTAAAATGTTTCCTTTTCTTAAAGAAACTTTTTAAGGAAAGTTTTATGATTGTTGATTAAGTAGGTGGATGAGAAATAATAGAAAGTTATAGAGGTGATTCAGGATCAGGTCCTTTACAGGTGTGACGTGCACAGGTGTTTTACCACAAATATGTCAAAATGGGGAAAAAATGGACTTCATTTTTTTTTTGTTTACACAGAAAATGGCATTTGTACTGGTAAATTTGACATGTGTAATAAGAAACTAATTAAGTATGGATGAATTATCTTTTCAAAATTAACATATTTTTTTTTTACCTGATTTAGAATTAAGTTTCTTCAGGTATCCTGTAAATATTGTGCTTATTGGCTTATACTGTTATTTTTCATATTTGTTTTATATTTATTTTGTTTTAAATGTTTATCATTGTTCCAGATAAATCTGCATTCAATCAAAAAATTAGAATCCTGCACTTTGTATACTGTCTTAAATACATTTCCTGCCTTAAAACTAAAAAGTTAGGGTTATTCCAGTAAAACATCAATAAACCCAAAGACTCTAGGTTTTGTTTAGGGTTAATCCAGTAAAACATCTATCCCTCAGAGCACCAGGGTTGATGAAGTGTAACAACCGTAAATTTAAACAATAGTTTTCTTAGAAATAATATGCAGGAAAGCAAGGATAGAAATGATTCTTTTGGAGTCTTGTGGTCAGGAAGAAAGAAAATGACACACATGTTACTGTAAGAGAATGACACATGTTACTGTAAGAGAATGACACATGTTACTGTAAGAAAATGACACACATGTTACTGTAAGAGAATGACACACATGTTACTGTAAGAGAATGACACATGTTACTGTAAGAAAATGACACACATGTTACTGTAAGAGTGTTACTGTAAGAGAATGACACATGTTACTGTAAGAGAATGACACACATGTTACTGTAAGAGAATGACACACATGTTACTGAAAGAGAATGACACACATGTTACTGTAAGAGAATGACACATGTTACTGTAAGAGAATGACACATGTTACTGTAAGAGAATGACACACATGTTACTGTAAGAGAATGACACACATGTTACTGTAAGAGAATGACACACATGTTACTGTAAGAGAATGACACATGTTACTGTAAGAGTGTTACTGTAAGAGAATGACACATGTTACTGTAAGAGTGTTACTGTAAGAGAATGACACATGTTACTGTAAGAGAATGACACAGATGTTACTGTAAGAGAATGACACACATGTTACTGTAAGAGAATGACACATGTTACTGTAAGAGAATGACACACATGTTACTGTAAGAGAATGACACACATGTTACTGTAAGAGAATGACACATGTTACTGTAAGAGAATGACACATGTTACTGTAAGAGAATGACACACATGTTACTGTAAGAGAATGACACACATGTTACTGTAAGAGAATGACACATGTTACTGTAAGAGAATGACACATGTTACTGTAAGAGAATGACACATGTTACTGTAAGAGAATGACACACATGTTACTGTAAGAGAATGACACATGTTACTGTAAGAGAATGACACATGTTACTGTAAGAGAATGACACACATGTTACTGTAAGAGAATGACACACATGTTACTGTAAGAGAATGACACATGTTACTGTAAGAGAATGACACATGTTACTGTAAGAGAATGACACACATGTTACTGTAAGAGAATGACACAGATGTTACTGTAAGAGAATGACACAGATGTTACTGTAAGAGAATGACACATGTTACTGTAAGAGTAAGAGAATGACACATGTTACTGTAAGAAAATGACACACATGTTACTGTAAGAGAATGACACACATGTTACTGTAAGAGAATGACACATGTTACTGTAAGAGAATGACACATGTTACTGTAAGAGAATGACACATGTTACTGTAAGAGAATGACACATGTTACTGTAAGAGAATGACACATGTTACTGTAAGAGAATGACACATGTTACTTTAAGAGAATGATGTATGAATATTGATTTCATTTTATTTCTTTTTAGGTGGTGAAGGCATACGACCACACTGACCAGGAGCAAGTCGCTATTAAGATAATCAAGAACAAAAAGCCTTTCCTTAACCAGGCCCAAATAGAGGTCAAACTACTAGAACTTATGAATAAACATGACAGGGAAAATAAGTATTATATAGGTAAGTACATTGTGGGGAAGTTAACGTATTGACAAGTACGTTGTGGGGAAGTTAACGTATTGACAAGTACGTTGTGGGGAAGTTAACGTATTGACAAGTACGTTGTGGGGAAGTTAAACACTTATTGGAAATTACACTATAACAGAAAAAACTTGTTGGCAATACATTTTGGGGAAGATTAAAACATGATAAGAACATTTTAGAAAAGATATTTAAAAAAGTATTGGTAATGTACTTGTGGGGAAGATAAAATTTATTGGAAATAGTAAGTCACCATATCAAAACATTGGTTTTCAAGATTTTCATTAAAAATTTCTTGGTCCTGCACTTGCATTGCCGTGTTTCGTTTATTAACAGTACAATCTGTTGTGTATGCTAATGTTAATGTTTCTTTTCTTTTGCAGTTAAACTCAAGAGACACTTCATGTTTAGGAATCACCTTTGTCTTGTGTTCGAACTTCTTTCTTACAATTTGTATGATCTATTACGGAACACCAATTTCCGAGGAGTCTCGTTAAATTTGACTCGAAAGTTTGCTCAACAACTGTGTACGGCGTTGCTATTTTTAGCAACACCTGAGCTAAACATTATACATTGTGACCTTAAACCTGAAAACATTCTGTTATGTAATCCGAAACGAAGTGCAATCAAGATTGTGGATTTTGGGAGTTCCTGTCAACTAGGTCAACGGGTAAGTAACTCAAAAAAACTAAACTGGTATGGAACGGTCACTCATTAGTGATTGCATTGTCAATGAGTGAGTTCTATCATCTACAACGGCATTTGTCTATGTAATGTACATATAACACCAGATACTTTGAATGGTTTGTCTGGACAACCACGGCTCAAACACTGCTTTACTGATGTTCAAATTGGTTGTCATCGGAATAGCAGCTTGTGTAATTCCATCAGATGGAACAGCCTTACTGTAGTAAATGGTAAAATCAGCTGAATTGTTGCAAAAACTAAAGCTGAGATTTTGGTCTTAACGTTATTCCAAATTTGTTTTAAATTTGAAGCAAGGGTAATCAAATTGTCATTTTAGTTTAATTGAACATTGTGGTTTAAAAATTGAATCTACATCATGAAACAGCGATAAACTTAGAAATAGATCTAATGCAAATGTAATGGACAGGCAGACAGACAGAACAAATGCTGTATGTTTGGTTCAAAAACTTTTAGCAAATGTGACGGACAGGCAGACAGACAGAACAAATGCTGTATGTTTGGTCCAAAAACTCATAACAAATGTGATGGACGGGCAGACAGACAGAACAAATGCTGTATGTTTGGTCCAAAAACTTTTAACAAATGTGATGGACAGGCAGACAGACAGGAGAAATGCTGTATGTTTGGTCCAAAAACTCGTAACAAATGTGATGGACGGGCAGACAGACAGGACAAATGCTGTATGTTTAGTCCAAAAACTTGTAACAAATGTGACGAATGGACAGACAGACAGGACAAATGCTTTATCTCCACAAAGGAAGTTTTTGATTGAAAACTTTAAGTTAGTGATAGATATTTGAGTCGCCTTAATCAAGGTTTCACAGAATTCTTTCTTGTAAGTAAAATTACCTCCGAACACTTAGGAATTCCAAATACTTCATTCCCCACAAAAAAATAAAAAAAGGAAGATATCTCCAAGTAATCTTTTATTGAAAAATATACATATATAAAGAAAGTAAGTGACTGTTTTGGTCCATCATATCAAAGCCTTGGAATTTAATGGCATAAAAACGCTGATGTTAAATCTAGAAGGGAGATAAAGATGTTGGTGAATATAGACTGATACTGTCATAGTGTAGGTGATGAGCCCGGTTTATCCCCTAGATTCTTAAATCACATTGCCATGTGGTGTCTATCACACTCTAATCTTAGTCTATATAATCAGTGTCTCAAATCCTACCACGCCATTGCACACCTCGTCCAGAAATGGCTACCCAACCTATTAGATAACAGGGAAAAATTGGATTTAAAAGAGAAAAGGGAAAAAAAATCATGTCTTTTGGACAATGTTTCAGCGAGGTTGCAGACAATTTTAATGAAAGTATTAGCTGTAGCCAAGAAGTTATCTTTACAATCAGATGTAGCGATATGCTTGCTAGCTTCTATTGTATATGTAGGAAATAATTTCTTTTTATAGCTTATTATCTGCTCATGGTTTATCAACATCGAAGATGTCAGTTAAACATTTTCTGTATTCCCTTTTGCCTGGCTTGTACCTAGAATTAAGTTTACTGCAAGATTTTCCAGATTTGTACCTCATACATGCAGTTTAAAGATTGGCAAACTAGATAGCATGTTTGAATTTTACACAACAGGGTGCGAGACGACACTTTAAAAAAAATAATCTTTTGATAATAAGGGGCTGCTTGAACATAAAATAATTATAGAAACACTGAAAAAAAAAAATTGGATTAGAAAGCAGATTAACAGATATTCAAACAGAGATAAACAGCTGACTAGGAGGTTTGATGTTGGTGAAGGAGGGAACAATACTTGGTTCTGTGTCTGGTTAGGTACGTGGAGGTCACAGCTTTCGAGCAGTACCTGTTGTCATGTTTGAGTAGCTCTCCTTCATTCATCACACATTCTCTGGATCGTTAGACAATGAGTCTTTAGGATATTCCAATTTCTCTAATAGATGTTTGAGTTTTTCTTTGGCATGGACTATGTATTATCGATTGTCAACTTAATTTGATATTTATAGGTTTGATCATCTTCCACTCGCATCAGATTACATGAAATTTATGAAATTTTTGAGAGAAAAAAATATTGTAAAATTACTTTAGTGAAATAGTTTTTTGTATTCTGACACCAGTTTTAAAGTTTCCGAAAGAAATGACTGAATTTGATGAAGGTTATGGCAGACAGGTGTTACACATGGTGTTGAATTGGTGTTGTATCTGACTGGTCCCTTGAACTCAAACTTTGTGAATCATTCACTAAAAAATTAATCATCTCGGCTAGAGATGGTGAGTGGATGTATGTAAGTCAGACTCATGATTACTACCATCTAATGAGAATCATCCAACCACTAGAGGGGGAGGGGGTTTGTAGGGAAGGAGGGGCTTTTACGGGGGTTTGTAGGGAAGGAGGGGGTTTTACGGGGAGTTGGTAGGGTAGGAGGGGGTTTTATGAGGAGTTGCTAGGGTAGGAGGGGGTTTTACAGGGAGTTGGTACGGGGGGTTTGTAGGGAAGGAGGGGCTTTTACGGGGGGTTTGTAGGGAAGGAGGGGCTTTTACGGGGGGTTTGTAGGGAAGGAGGGCCTTTTACGGGGGGTTTGTAGGGAAGGAGGGGCTTTTACGGGGGGTTTGTGGTAGGGTAGTAGGGTAGGAGGGGGGGGTTTTAGTTGAGGAGTTACGGGGAGTTGGTAGGATAGGAGGGGGTAGGGTAGGAAGGGGTTTTATCGTTTTATGGGGAGATGGGGAGTTGGTAGGAGATGGTAGGGTAGGAGGGCTTTTACGGGGAGATGGTAGGGTAGGAGGGGGTTTTACGGGGAGTTTATAGGGTAGGAGGGGGTTTTACGGGGAGTTGGTAGGATAGGAGAGGGTTTTACGGGGAGATGGTAGGGAAGGAGAGGGTTTTACGGGGAGATGGGAGGGTAGGAGAGGGTTTTACGGGGAGATGGAAGGGTTTTACGGGGAGATGGAAGGGTAGGAGATGGAAGGGTAGGAGGGGGTTTTACGGGGAGTTGGTAGGGTAGAAAGGGGTTTTATGAGGAGTTGGTAGGGTAGGAAGGGGTTTTACGGGGAGTTGGTAGGATAGGAGGGGGTTTTACGGGGAGTTGGTAGGATAGGAGAGGGTTTTACGGGGAGATGGTAGGGTAGGAGAGGGTTTTACGGGGAGATGGAAGGGTAGAAGGGGGTTTTACGGGGAGATGGTAGGGTAGGAGGGGGTTTTACGGGGAGATGGTAGGGTAGGAGGGGGTTTTACGGGGAGATGGTAGGGTAGGAGGGGGTTTTACGGGGAGATGGAAGGGTAGGAGGGGGTTTAGTTGATGAATTTCATAGACATTTGATTTCTTGGAATAAATCAAATAATTTTAACAGTTATTAAACAAATGAATTGATAGATTGAAAATTTACACTAATGATTAAGAGTAACCAGGAAAGCTACAAAAATGATCTTCCAATTAAAACTAAGTGACCAAGATATATATAAATGATCGTGTTACATTCCATCTGGTTTCAGATTGTAACAAAATATATACATTACAGTGTGTCATATGTCCGTTAATGCTGTTGTATTGTGGAGCTTATCATATAAACACTCAAATCTCATTGACATTCTTATCTAGTATTATATACAAATCAACAATAATTGAATATTTGATATGAATCTGTCTCAGTAGACCAGCATATTAATACGTTTATAGGTATGATCAAATGTGTAAAATTTTTGTGATTTCAAGAACATAAATTGTTAAGCATTTTATATAAAGTAGGTCATTTTGAAGTATCAATTACACACACAGCAGGTACTTGTTATAGATTTGTAGAATATTTTAGTATGTAGGTGACGATAATATCATGATGTATTAGATCGCACTTGAATAATACTTCATAAATTATACATATTTCATTTGTTCTGCACATATGTTATTCACTTCACAACTATAGGTACAATAATAGGTTTAGATTGCCGATTCAGATGTCTGTGAAATGGATGAAATTGCCATCATTTCAGAAAATTGTTTGTCTCATGTTGGTCGGTTCAAATGAAATATGCGTTGCTTGATTAAATACTAGGGGAAAAAAATAGATTTTGAAAAATGGGATTTAACCAAATCCATTTTACTTCTGTTCTGCATCTCTGATGTGCATGTCACAAGCAATCAAGTTGTTAAAAGGTTATGAGGTGATAATTTGTCCACAGTATTGAATTCATTTATTTGAAAACTCTTCCTTCCTGCATTCAGAATCCAATGGAAATCCTTCATTTTACTCCTGAAGTCCATATGTTGAACTGTCATGGGAGTAAATTGTAGAATTCCTTGTTTCTTGGCTGTCAATTCAAAGTGAACAAATGGGAAATCTTCTTCAATGGAGATAAAAATGAATGATCCGTCTCTCTACCTTAACATATATAGGATTTGATTTAGCCTAGATGATATGACAGAAGCACACCTGATACCAACAATAAATCTGGGTTTTTTTAGTACAGCTGATATATAACTCCTGCACAGGTGTGGATACTCTAATAATATTTAACAACCTATGCTTGTAGTCATTAAAAGTACATTAATAAACTGATGCTATGTTACTGTCTCAAGTTTCTTAGTTATGGTATTGGAAAGACTGACTTACCCTTTTCTTTGTCTGTTGAAATTGGCCAAAATAATGTGAAAGGATAGGAAAAAAAGGCCATTTTACGGATACGGAATGGTTTCTTAAATTTGCGTTATCAACAAATTTTTATAAACTGTTGAAACTCTTTTATGAGTAATTAGGTGGTTGGGAGGAGGAGGTGTTATAGAAGAAATGGGCAAAACTTATGATGTCATTAGGTTTTGAGAGGGGAGTTTAAAAGTATAAAGTAAGAAGGATGTGAGGTGTAAAGTGGATGTATTAGCAGTGTCCATGACTCAAGTGTTGTGTCTGGTTGTATATATCCATCACTATGTAGATCTGGTAAAACCCGAGCATTAGTCAGACTACTGATGTCTCTCACTGATTGCCCACCAGACCTCTACATGTCCATTTCTCATTGGGGCAAAAATCTCAAAATCACTGCATAGTGATGAGAAGAAGAAAAAACAGAAAATGCACATGTATACTTCACAGATCTGAAAAGTGCCTGTAATTACGCTCAACCTACAAAAAAGAGTTTTGAAGAAAAAAAATAAGTATGAAAGTAGGGAACATTTAATGACAATGTTTTGGATTTTTTTTTTTTCTTTTTTAAATTTCCTTAAAATGTTCATAAAATGTCATAACATGAAAGGAAGTGCCAGCCATTTCCTTGACATCGGTGCCCAAAATTCCAGCTGTTTTTAAGAGTAGAAACAATTGTCCTTGACCTTGGTGACCCAGAAATGCTGATGTATAGTATATTTCAGATAATCTGTCATTCTATACCATTACTGAGGAGCATTCAGTGGATTGTTTACATTATGCTAGTCTTGGACAAGTCCCAAGTCCTGTTGCCAATTGCTTGGTATACAAGCACCTGATAGAAATTCCAGAATAATGTTGAGGTATGATACACATTTTTCGGTGTGACGGCTGTAAAGAGGTGTTGTTACGGGGAAGACATACGTCTACATCACATTCAGACATGTATGTGGAGGTATTAGCAAGGTGGCACAGAACAAGTAGTTCATGGCTGATATAAGAAACTTGTGGAAAACTCTTTTATTGTGCTGTTCACAGACCATATGAATAGACTGCACAATATGTATTGCAAAACACCCGAGACTTTGTGAGGACTTTTTCTAGCATCACAACTCCAAACCTTGTAGAAGAATTTGGTAGAATTTTAGAGTGTATTCGAGCTAGATACAACACTATTCCAAACCTTGTAGAACAATTTGGTAGATATTTAGAGTGTATTCTAGCTAGATACAACACTACTCCAAACCTTGTAGAACAATTTGGTAGATATTTAGAGTGTTTTATTCTAGCTAGATACAACACTACTCCAAACCTTGTAGAACAATTTGGTAGATATTTAGAGTGTGTTATTCTAGCTAGATACAACACTATTCCAAACCTTGGTGAACAACTTGGTAGATATTTAGAGTGTATTCTATCTAGATACACTAAACCGAACCTTGGTGAACAACATGGTAGATATTTAGAGTGTATTCTATCTAGATACACTAAACCGAACCTTGGTGAACAACTTGGTAGATATTTAGAGTGTATTCTATCTAGATACACTAAACCGAACCTTGGTGAACAACTTGGTAGATATTTAGAGTGTATTCTATCTAGATACACTAAACCGAACCTTGGTGAACAACTTGGTAGATATTTAGAGTGTATTCTAGCTAGATACAACACTATTCCAAACCTTGGTGAACAACTTGGTAGATATTTAGAGTGTATTCTATCTAGATACACTAAACCGAACCTTGGTGAACAATTTGGTAGATATTTAGAGTGTATTCTATCTAGATACACTAAACCGAACCTTGGTGAACAATTTGGTAGATATTTAGAGTGTATTCTATCTAGATACACTAAACCGAACCTTGGTGAACAATTTGGTAGATATTTAGAGTGTATTCTATCTAGATACACTAAACCGAACCTTGGTGAACAACTTGGTAGATGTTTAGAGTGTATTCTATCTAGATACACTAAACCGAACCTTGGTGAACAATTTGGTAGATGTTTAGAGTGTATTCTATCTAGATACACTAAACCGAACCTTGGTGAACAACTTGGTAGATGTTTAGAGTGTATTCTATCTAGATACACTAAACCGAACCTTGGTGAACAACTTGGTAGATATTTAGAGTGTATTCTATCTAGATACACTAAACCGAACCTTGGTGAACAATTTTGTAGATAGATATTTAGAGTGTATTCTATCTAGATACACTAAACCGAACCTTGGTGAACAATTTGGTAGATATTTAGAGTGTATTCTATCTAGATACACTAAACCGAACCTTGGTGAACAATTTGGTAGATATTTAGAGTGTATTCTATCTAGATACACTAAACCGAACCTTGGTGAACAATTTGGTAGATATTTAGAGTGTATTCTATCTAGATACACTGAACCGAACCTTGGTGAACAACTTGGTAGATATTTAGAGTGTATTCTATCTAGATACACTGAACCGAACCTTGGTGAACAACTTGGTAGATATTTAGAGTGTATTCTATCTAGATACACTATTCCAAACCTTGGTGAACAACTTGGTAGATATTTAGAGTGTATTCTATCTAGATACACTAAACCGAACCTTGGTGAACAACTTGGTAGATATTTAGAGTGTATTCTATCTAGATACACTAAACCGAACCTTGGTGAACAATTTGGTAGATATTTAGAGAGTGTTTACATATTTAGATTCAGTAAAACTTGTACCCTATTATAGATTCCATGTGCTTTAAGTATTAAAGTGTTCCTCCTGGTAGACTGTAGTCAGACTCAGCATTTAGTATTCTGAAGATTCAGGATACCAGACTTGTGTGGGGTGACAGGGTGCAGAGCTGTTTTCACTTAGAGCTTCAATAGTACCTTGTAGCCTCTGTTCTAAATTATTTTCAAGCATAATTGAAGAAGCCTAGTCTGATACATGGGCATCCATAAATCCTGTTACACGATTGCAGTCAATGATTTCAAAAAAATTATTTCAAAGTTCATTTTGTCATGATCTTTTTAAAAGTTTGATCAATAGTGTATAGGTTATAGAAAAATGAAAGTATTTTAATTAAAACACGTTTCTACCAGGTAATGATATTACATGTTATTTTTATTAGTGTGATTTTACGGCACAACTATGAGAGGGGATAAAGTATGGATCATAGTTGTTTTGTTTTTGTTTTTTTAAGTGGGGGTGAAGGGGGGGGGTCTGAGGTTTTAATATACAAGCAAGTTCAAAATCATGTATTAAGGATTTTCAAGGAGGGCAGTGTATGTCAATATCTAACCAAGATAAAAAAAAAATGTTGAGCTGACAATGTTTGCTCAATTTTGTCTATGTTTACTTATGAATGTATTTGCGATAAGAATATGAAATTCATTGCTATGATATATTTTGTCAGTTTTGAAAAACAACAAATGTTATATTTTCAAAACTTATTTGTATCACTGTACAGTATGGCCACACACAGTGTATCATAGATTCGCATTAAACAGACTTTGATATATGTTTGTCAAACACTGCAGCATTTGGAGTAATTCAGAACCATCTTTACTTACTATAGGATCTTACACAAGATAAGAAAAACCTCACAAGTATGATGAAACAACACAACATGTTTTGTTGCGGTGATAGAAAATCAATCAAGTGTAGGCTTTAGACTACACTAACCAGACATCGCTCATTTACATAGGCACCAGTTTGTGGTGAGGATAAACTCATTAGCTGTACACATAAATCCAATCCTGCACAGCTCGTGTCTGACTGCCAGGGACCAATGTCTGGACGATTGGATTCTGTGCTGACCATCAAGACTGACCCGGTTGGTCTAGACTTGAGTCGTCACTGACCAATTCACACTTATGGTTGATGATTGTGCAGCATCTATAACAGCTTACGGTCACTTACTAAGCATAATAAATGAAATCTATATCGCTGTCAGACTTGGACCAGCTCCCTATGGATTTCTGAGTGGTCATTCCATCACATACTGGAACGTCTAGACCGTGCCCAAGATGTGTCACGACGCGTCTAGACGAGTGATGGTCTGCTCTAGCATATAAATGTGATTTTGTCTTTTTGTTGGAAGGCAGTGTCCAGATGATTTCTGACTGGTCAGTGGTTGTCCACTGAATAGCAAGGCTGGCCATGAATTTGACCTGATGTAGACATCACTTTTGGTCTATGATTAGACAGGTCGTCGTGTCAAAACCGAATACTTATTCTATCATAGCTCAATGTTACACATGATCTTATTTGTAGTTTCATTTTAATGTTTTGTCTCTTCAGACAATTCCTGAGCCTATTTTGCTGACAGTCATTGTGACCTTGACCTTATAATAATTGATTGTGTCTACTGTTATTTTGTATGATGTTGTTGTAATAGTCGGATATTAAAAGCTGTTTGATCATGACCTTGCAATAATAGACCTTTTTTTCCTACATTGATGGTGACCTTGACCTTGCAGTAATAGACCTTTTTTTCTTACATTCATTGTGACCTTGACCTTGCAGTTGTTGACCTTTTTTCTGTCAGTCATTGTGACCTTGACCTTGCTGTAATTGACTGTTATAATAATGTATGATGTCATCGTAAAAGGTTTGTGTTAAAAAGCACCAACAACTCTGTCACTAACAATTCAAAATAAAAAAATCATATTAATTTGTTCTTACAACAAAGTCCACCATATGATGAAAATATTGCAAGAGAGAAAGTTGTTTAAAACGACTTTAACTTAATTTAGAAACTTTGTTTTACTTTCATTCACTAGATGTAGTTAAATGACCTTGTTCAAAATAGATAAGAAAGAACTTTGATTTTTGTATGAAAGATGTACCAGTGTATAATGAAAGAATTTTGTGTGTTACAGATATACCAGTATATACAGAGTCGATTTTACCGATCTCCTGAAGTACTACTAGGAATTCCCTATGACCTGGCTATAGATATGTGGTCACTAGGGTGTATACTTGTGGAAATGCACACAGGAGAACCTCTATTTGCTGGCTCTAACGAGGTAAGTCTATCTCTCCTGGTGTCATTGGGGAATATTCTGAAAAATAACATTGATGAAAGAAAACAAATAACGATCAGAAGTGGTTGTTTCGTGATGTGTCAGATTTTCACAACTTTATTTTGAAAGTAACAACTGTATTGTAATGTTTAGCATGCACGTTGACAATCTAAGGGAGACGATTTTCTCAAAAGTTTATAATTGTAAATATTGGTAACTTTCATCTGGGAGAAAGTCACAAAAAGGAATTGAGACCCAGAAATTATCTTGTGTTAATTCTTCAGGGCTAGAAAAAACTATTTTCAGCTATTTGTTTGTCAAGCAAGTGAAACTTGAAATTCCCGAATCCAATATTCACTCACCCAAAGAAAAAAGGCAACAAAATATAATTTAAGGAACACAAATTTTATTATCAATTTCTATATCAAATGTTTGAACTCAACACATGCTTTTATTGTTTTACTCATATTTAATTCACTGTTAATGCGAGCGAGAACATCAACGTTTTGACAGTAACTACGTACACAAAACAACCTTGTTTACAACATTTGTGGTGACGTAATAGGTTTTAGCATAGTCTGGATCAGCCGAAGTCTTGACACATTGTGTAAACAAGGATACTACATCGATGTATTTGATTGACTATCGGTGGATTTAAATTAGTTTTAAGAGTGTTGATAAACGTCATTTATTATGGAATATTCAATAGTCAGAACTACAAATTTCACTTGCCCGCCGAACAAGTAGCTGAAACAAATCAGTCGCCCTCAGGTAGCTTTGGCTTGTCTAGACTAGCGGACTAGTGGATTTTTCTAACTCTGTTCTTAAATGTAGGGATATGACCTTGTTGTCATTGAAACATTGCACAAAATTTTCCAGCCAATTGTCATACAAGAACGTACATTCTATAAAATAACTGTTTCTGTTACAGTTCGACCAGATGATGAAGATTGTAGAGGTACTTGGTATGCCTCCTAAAAACTTGCTGGACCAGGCACCCAAGGCTAGAAAATATTTCGACCAGTTACCAGATGGAACCTACATATGCAAGAAGTCAAAAGATGGCAAGAAGGTATGCATACAAAATGTTAGCAGAAATGAAACTAAATTTGAAAGTTGGTTGGTTGACAGATTTTCTGTCTCTGAGACTCCATCTGTTGCTGGGTATTGTCTCACTGACAATCGTTAAGTGTTCTGGCAACATGTTTTTGAAAGTGTCCTATATCAAGTTTACATAAGAATACAAAGCGTTTACTGTAGGTGTCATACCTAGAGAAATGGTTAATATCTCAAACATTTATTAGGTTCATATTTGTCATAAAGGAAATCTACAAAAATTGTTGAGATTTTGTAATGGTGGAATTAAAACTGTTGGCTAAGCCTATGATTTAGTACACTAGATGTCATTATGATGGAACATTTATCAAACATTTATAAGTTTCCAGATTGTTGATCATTGAGTGTCTTGATTAATGGTTTGTGTCTTGTTACAGTACAAACAGCCTGGATCACGGAAGCTCCATGAAGTAATAGGAGCTGAGACAGGCGGGCCAGGAGGACGTAGAGCTGGGGAACCTGGACATAATGTGGCTGACTACCTAAAGTTTAAAGACCTTATTCTCCGGATGCTTGAATTTGATCCGAAAACAAGGATAACACCATACTATGCTCTTCAGCACAACTTCTTCAAGAAAACAACAGACGAAAGTACCAATACACCTAATAGTGCGTCTAACAGTCCAGCCATGGAACAGCAGCATGTGTCCAGTCCCACAGGTAATTTTAGCATCGCTTTACTCTCTTCTTTTGCATGATTTTCAAGTCTCTTGTCTTAAGTGGGGTTGCAGGACAGATCACGGTTATAGTTCCTTTGTCGTTCTAGAGTTTAAATCCATGTGTGGTGACCATCATACTGTGTATGTTGCTTGAGAGTTCTGTATTTTTCTTGTCTTCTGTGCTGGCATAACTTAAAGGACTTACTTTGCATGAATGTCTCTGAGATCTTCTCACTTTTAACAATCCATATGTGCTCAGGTTTTTTAAAAAAAAATTGGAAACTTGAATAAATATTGGTACAAGAGTTGTTCTAAACCCTGCAAAACGATTTCCACATCTTATTATTTTACATTAGATAGCTTCATAACACTGCGCAAATTTAATTCACTCATTTTTGCCCTCCTGTAATTTCAGAAATAAAATGGATCTCATCACCTATAGCGTCTTAGAGGGGGGAGAAATACTACAACCGGTTTATGTAAATATCTCTTTTATTCTTCCTGGTTCATTTTAGTGTAGCTCAGTGTTTGCTTTTACATGTAGGTCTAAATTTTAGATGGTATTTTATTTAATGAAAGTTTTCAAACTTTTCATTTTGAAGTGAATAAAGCAGACTTAGTAAAGCAACACTTCATCATAATTTCATTATTTTGAACAGACTAAAATTGAGAAATATTTTCATCACTTTTTTAATTTCTCATTTTTGAAATGAACAATTTTTCACCTCTCTGTCTCCAGTATTAACTCCTTTATCAGCTTCAATCATTCTTTGCATGTGTTTTCTGTGTGTATTTTTACACTCCCTTTATTCTGTAATTGGTACAGCAAGGGCTGCAATCCATTTCTTAAATTGCTATTAGTTGATAACCCTCTCTATAAACATTGGTTGAATTTTTGCTGTTATTTTCATAAACTTATAAAATGGATATAATCTGATATATTAAATATATATCTCTGTTATATTTTGTTTCAATAGTTGTTTACAAATTCTCGTTCTTGTGTTTCAGTAGGTTCGTCAACGAGTGGGAGAGCGCGGTCTGATCCAACACACCAACATCACTCCCAGCTTCACTCCCACTCCCACTCCGCCCATCAGGGTCAGGGAGTACAGTACCCTACAATGGAGTGTGAGAGTCCAGCATCAGGGCCTCCTCAGGTGGTTCCTACGTATCAACAGCCACCAGCCAATCAAAATTGGGCACCAGCGAGTGACAGTCGTCTCCAGGGTAACAGTTCTCATCGACATCACTCTCATCACCACTCGTCTCGGCAACACCAATCTCCTCCACAGTTGCCACCCAGCGGTACAGCACCGCAGATGGTGGCACAGCATAACGCACCACAGCCACAGATGCAGCAGGCCATACTGCTTGGGTCAGTCGGATATCCTAGCAACTCTAGCAACTTCACATCATCACGGACTACGTACCCCGCCACGGCGGGGATGGCTGTTGACCTAACAACCAATCTGCAAGGTCATGGCCACCCGCAGGTCATACATAACGACCCTGCACAGCTGTCTGCTGTGAACATGGTTGGTTATCCTACATCCCAGTATGGACCTCAGTACTCACAACAGACTTGGCCCACTGCCGGATTCAACTTCTCAATACAGACTAATGTAAATGCTAGTAATCCTGGCCATGACGTGAACAGCCAACACTCGCGTGCGGCTGCCGAACGTGGGGAGGACTCACCAATGCATGGGGTTGTTGTACAGCAAAGTCCTGTGGCTAGCCATTGATGGTACGCTAAATCGTAGTGAATACTTTCTCATTTAAAGTCTTGCAGTGACTAGAAGATATAGTTGGATTGCAGCTATTGATGCAAAAACAGGAAAGAGAAATGTAGGTGTTGTGATGGACATACTGTGAGTAGGGATAATTGTTTTCTGTTCCAAGGAATAGAGATGTCTCCATTGGGAGATGTCTGTCACTGCAAGTGCAGCCAGTCAGCCGCCTAACAGCCTTAGTTGTTGTGTTCCGTAGCTAGCTGCTGTCGTCGTCATGAGCGCTATTCGCCGCTGCTGGCAGAGCTATGCACATCCATAACAGCATCTACAGGAGATGCTAGTCAGTACGAGTTTGGTTTTCCGATGAACTGGAAACCATGCTATCCACTCGAAAAAAGTCAGATATCTGTGCAATGCTAAGTTTAGAAACAGAGAAGCTTGAATAGCCCAGGAGTCTGCTTGTAATCCTAAGTGTCACTGTGGGATATTACTGTGATAGGAGTACGTCATCCCATACATTGTCATCTCGGGATACAACTGTGATAGGATTCCTGGACATAGTGGGAGACCCAGTTTGTGCTGGCCGTGGTCTACAATCACTGCATCCTTCAACTTCCTAGACCTAAAATCATGACAGAACGATACGATTCAATGCTTCATTGATAGGTCAGAGGTCACGGTTGAAGAAGCTATCTGTGGGATATGAATTCGAGAAAATGCTCATAAGAATGAAGTATTATATGCAGCGTTTTCAGTATCATGTTTAATGTGGTCCATAGTCACTATTGGTGTCAGTAGTGTATTATCATATAAACAAGGGCAAATAACTCTTATCTACCATTCCACAAACACTGAGAAACTGTGGCTTATTATCCACCGAACTCAGGTGTATACAATCATTTGCCAAACAGAAACCACCCATCCAACTCTTGAACTTCTCATTTTTTCTTCTTGTTTTAATTTACAGTAATTACAAGTATTTAAAAAAAAAAAAAAGGGAAAAGAATGATATTTTGTATTATTTCAGAAGTGTGAAAGTCACGTTTTTAGGATTCATAGATTAAACTTTAAATGATTTCATTAAATTTGTGTTGAAATTTAACAAAAACAAATGAATTCAGGGGAATATAAGTGTGGATTGTTTGGACAAATTTGTTAATAGTTGAATTGTAGTGAAATCGTCATGGGAAGCAGAGAACGTATTCATGCCTTCGTGGCCAGTGTTTAACACAAGGAAGAAAAGGACTTCTCTAAATGTTGTTGACCAAATATGGCAATATATATATATATATATTATATATATATAAACATACATTAAATCAAATATATATATAATGTGTTTGTATGAATGACGATTCTTTGGAAAGGAAAGCCATGTTGTGTTGATGTATCGGAAATTGACAACCAGGAAAAAAAAAACATAAAACCATTTACAAATGTGATAAGGTGTGGATGTGTTTGACATATCTGCACATGGTTTGACATTGTAATACCCCAAATGTAGGATATCAATTACAGACAAGAAATTTTGGTGTTATAACACCACTGTGTATAGTGACATTAATCTTCTGTGTACAGTGGTCCGACAAGAGGGAATTATTCATGTGATGTAATAATATACAAAGTTTGTAAATGTTCGTTTAATCCTATTTATTGAGAAAATGGAAGAGAATTCTACAATTCTTTTTATCACCTGTTACAGACTGTGAGAGATGTTATGTGTGTCCATTATTACTGTTATGAGAGAAACTGAAAACATGTTTGTATACAACAGGAATTTATTGTTTTAATTAATCCATATATATATATTGTATAGTTCCAGTACCATGAATTTACTTATATAGTCGAGACGTCAGAATCACGCTGTTCGGGAGGGGGAAGAAATACACTGGTTTGTAGGAGAAATGAGTAATACAGCAATTTCAATTCTTAGCATTTGATTGTGCTCCTTGTGTTAGAAGAAGAGAGAACTCAAATCACATATTGTTCAGAGGAAGAAATACTTATATTTTTTTTTTTTCTCTTGAATGAATGAATAAATAAAAAATATATATATTCAACAGGGGGACAGGATAAACAACTGCAACAAAAAAAAAATTTAAGACAGAAAAATAAACAGATGATGAAGATGTAGTTGAAGTCATGTGATGAAAGAGAAAAATGAATACATTTGTCAGTAAGCCATTAATTGAGTAGGATGAGAACTTCTTGGTGTTTAAAAATGGTCTTTGGTCCCTTGCAATAAGGTCAGGTTGACGTATTATAAAAACCTCAGAAAGCTATTGGAGCAACAGACTTTTGATACTCTTATGATTTATCTTTATAACCGGAAATAATAACACTGCTGCAAACCTGTACTGACATACTGGGTAGATCTTGTGTTCTTGGATGGTTTACTCAACTGTCAAAGGGAGATAATTTTTCTTATATTTTTTTTTTTTTTTTTTGATCTTTTAAAGAAAACATGATCAGTAAATTGACATAATTCTTAATAATATTTGGTCATATGCAAATGAATTATACAACTTGAACAATTTATCTTACATAAATAGCTGGCTTATTCCTACTCAAAGACTTAAGGAAGAAATGGTCATAAGCAATGTTAATTTAAGATTTTTAGATAGTTGAAAACAGTTATCAATAATAAAAAGTGTTATGATACTAACCTCTGTACCAACATTTAAGGTGCCAAATGTTTATTGCCAAATTCTTATGTCAGGTTTTTTTTTTTTTTTTTTGTCAATTTCTTTTTTGACAATAATGATATATGAAGACATATTTGATGGTTGGCTGGCTTTGATTTCTGTAGAGTAACCAGTTTTTAATTAATTTAAAATAAGTATATCTGACAGGTAATTTTTCTGACATTTGAAATCATGTCTAAATCATTTTTTATTAAAACTTACCTTTTTTTGGGGGGAAATATAATTTTCATGCTGGGGAATATAAAAAATAAAATGAGCAGGTGGAAAAATAAATACAGGAAGGGAAAAAAATTCATCGTGATCATAATATTAAGAATTAAAATGTTTACAAATTATTAAGTGATGTAGGAAAAACATTAAAGCAGAACACAATAACGTGTCTTGGGGGAGGGGGTGGGGGGGAATGTGGTCTGGTAACAGACTTACTAATATGTAATATATAGATTCCAGGAACAGGTGTCATCTTTTTAAATCTTTAGTTTTTAAGTGAAAATTCTACAATGTAAATGTTTCAACTAAGAAAAAGGAGACAACAGTGTTTAGCAGTTTGTTTTAAAAATCTCTATTTCTTTGTCTTATCATGCAACCAAAGCCGATCTTAACAAGAGAGCGTGTGTGTATGCGAGAAGTAAGAAAAGATGTGAAAATTTTATCATTTTAGCATATAGATAAATCCTGAACTTTATAGTTCACCCTAGGTTCGCTTCTCACAGTTTCCTGTCTAGGGGGAGGTAACTCCGTGGTCACCTGGTGTCTCATTGGATGTTCACCACCCTGAAATATCTCTCTCTACCAGTTTGAGTTTTAATGTGTGTTACCACGACATTCTAAAGGGGTGACCAGGTTCATTTATTTTGTATAAAGTTCATTGTAAGTATCCAACCACTCGCCTCATTAAAGTGTCACCAAGATGATATTTGTGTTATGTTTTCTTTACTGCACCACTTCATCCTAAAAGTTATAAGTTAAAACATGGATGATGTATTGTTTGCTATCACTTAGATCAGAGGAGTTAAAACATGGATGATGTATTGTTTGCTATCACTTAGATCAGAGGAGTTCAAACATGGATGATGTATTGTTTGCTATCACTTAGATCAGAGGAGTTCAAACATGGATGATGTATTGTTTGCTATCACTTAGATCAGAGGAGTTCAAACATGGATGATGTATTGTTTGCTATCACTTAGATCAGAGGAGTTCAAACATGGATGATGTATTGTTTGCTATCACTTAGATCAGAGGAGTTCAAACATGGATGATGTATTGTTTGCTATCACTTAGATCAGAGGAGTTCAAACATGGATGATGTATTGTTTGCTATCACTTAGATCAGAGGAGTTCAAACATGGATGATGTATTGTTTGCTATCACTTAGATCAGAGGAGTTCAAACATGGATGATGTATTGTTTGCTATCACTTAGATCAGAGGAGTTCAATAGTTAAGAGAATATGCTGTTGGATATGTCTATCAAACAAGGAAAAGGAAATAACGACGTTAAAAAATAATTTTTGAACAAGGGTTTTCTGGAACAGTCTGCATCTACTACACCTACTGTGTAAATTTTGGTCAAACAAATATGCTCAGCTCTTGGGTTTGTGACTAATGCAACAAAACTAGGTGTTCTGACTGCATCAAATCTCTAATATCAAACAAGGAAATGATATGTTTTCCACTGATGGTTACAAGTTCACCATAATCAACCTATATCTCTCCAGTCCCTTTGTTATTATAACTTATCAGTCAGCTATCCACATCGTTAAGCTTAAGATTGTTTGTTGAAAATCAAAGAAAGTAGAACATGTCAATAGAATCATAATCCGGTCAAACTAAATAAATCTAGGACAAAATATGAACAAAACAGAGGATTACAGTAGACTCGGAAAAATAACGAGGTCAGACTAGGATTTTGACAAGAAAAGATAAGGAAGCTTCCTCACGAGAGAATTGAATAGAACGTACGGCGAGACATTGAATTCAAACTGCATCACAAGAAGCCTCGTCCTTCTTGGACTCGAATGCTGAAGACTTTAATTGTTAGTACTCTTCGTTAATGCTATGGGCCCAAATTACTAGTACTTTCCAATGATGTTATTGGCCTAAATTAATAGGACTCTTCAGTAATGCTATGGGCCAAAATTTCTCAGACTCATCCGTGATGCTATTGGCCTAAATTGCTAGGACCCGTCAGTGATGCTATGGGCCTAAATGTTAAGACTCATCAATGATACCATTGGATTAGTTAACTAGGACTCTTCAATGATGCAAAGGGACTAAAATAGTCTCCCTGATTATACTAGAATGTGCACAACTGGATAGTACCATTTTAATGTTAACGTATAGTTATATAATGAATAAAAGTGCACCATACATATGTTTCTTCCAGGGACTCGTCAGTAATGCCAAGAGTCTATAATTGTAAAGCTAGGAGACGATTGAAAAAAATCCAAAGTGAGCGAATCAGGACACTTTTCTATACATTAGTTTAGTTAAATAGATGTTTTCTTGAAAATTTGTACGTTTTTTCCATGCACGTCTTTCGCGAATATCATGCAAGTAAAAAAACCAAAGAAAATACCGAAATGTCAACAGTCTTAATTCAAATCACATTCAATGAAGATTGGGTATTATTTGAACAAAAGAAATACACGGAGACTAAGACAAAGTACAAGGTGAAAAGACCAGGTGTTCCGGAAGAGTAAGCGTCTTTATGTCAGATGGAGACTATTGAAAACTGAAAATGAGAATAAGACCAGGTGTTGCGGAAGGAATCTGCCATGTAAACCTTGGTCAATCAAAGTAAGAAATGGCACGTGCCCGAATAAGAACAAGGTAAACAACAAAAATATAATGCCCAATGTGATCATTTTGATGACCATAATACTCCCCTATACAGTCCTCCCCAACTTGTATTCCTCGAAATCATGTGTTGAGAGATTATCTGTCACCTGTCGACATCTTGCTCAGGAATCGACATTTTGGGAACAAGCCCTTTAGAATAACTGGAATAAATAGAAAGATTGGAGAAGCTATCTAGAAATGGAAAATTCATACTATGTAATACAGTCAGGTGGAAAGCTATCCCTGTTGGTTTCGTTGTAGGAAAATGACGGCGGTAAGAGGCTGATGTTGTAGAGCCTGTAGTGTTTTCCAATTCTGGCAAGTAAAACGTCTGAAAATATTTAATAAAATGTCGTATGTAAATGACCGTTGTCATATAACTACTAAAATTCTATCAAAATATACAACAGTATTCATTTGTGTTTCTTTTGTACCTTCCTCCTAATTACTTCACCATATCGACCGTGAAACGTCTACATAATATTTATCAACATCTCTGAACCCTACTCTTGCAGCGTGATGGAAGTTGAAATATCAGAAAGCCATTGGGGAAAACTTATCTCCGATGTACAAAAACAGTCTTTAAAACAGTAAAGACACGTCAACATAATCACAACCCAAGCACAAATCAACAAAACTAAGACCAGATGTTCCGGAAGAGTAAGGGTCCTCTGCTTCATCGCCGACTACCGCCATGTTAATCTTGGTCGATCCAAGTAAGCGCTGACACATTCTCAAATGAGAACAAGATATACGATATCGAAACCAACAGACAAACTAACGACCATCAGACACGTCCAGCCTCATATCCCACAAAGAAATAGAATATTATGAGATCACTATGGCGACAGTAAAATGAATTTTGTAAAAATTTGTCAAAATCCACCAACATTTGCTGGAGTTACGGGACTTCAAAATCCTTAAAATAGAAATCTTCGTTTCGATCACATGACTTTTAACTTTCAGATTTGAATTAATTTAGCATAATGATTTATATAACCGAGATTTCAAATGAGTTCAGTATTGATCAAGTCCATCAGTATCTCATATATTCTTTAATAAAAATATTTTCCTAATGACTTCACAATGAAAACCACTTTTGCTTATCTCCTTTTTTAATGTATTTCAAAACTATCTTTCAAATGAATGTCCTAGCCTTCAAAAATGACATGCGCGGAGATTTAGTGTTTCTTAATATATATTGTTCATGAAAAAGATAAGTGCGACAGAAAAAAGTCAGCAGATATTTCAATATTGTACAAATTGCATGGCATTGATGTGCCTATAGCAGGTAAAAATTATATATTTTCGTTTAGATCGATTTTCGTGGTTTTTCAACAAAAAAAAACCCTTTTTTGATGACACTTAATTTCGTGGCAAGTTATAACTCAGTAAATCTATTTATACAACTAGTAATCCAAAGAGTTCGTAGAGATGTGGAGAGCACACGTGAAATAAACGAAAATAAATCCCCACGAAAAGTGATGAGTTAACAGTCACAACAATTGACACTGACTATTGAAAATATGTTTATAACACTAAGTACTGCAGAATATCTGTCTCCTAAATTTGTCTATATTTAAAACATAACCGCTTCCAGTTAAAGGTTGTGAATTTTGCTGAAGCTTATTTCTTTTAAATTACTGGGTTGGAAAAGATAATAACATACTTCGGGACTTCAGGTCGAGAGGACGAAAAAACGACACGCACCAAGGAAGATATAAATAAAGAACCGACTACATAGGAAATGAAAAGAAATGACAACGCCTCTTGACGAACAAAGAGTAATCAAAGTAAACAAAAGCCAAGGGCCCCAAACAAAAGGGAAATCAAAATAAAAACAACAGGAAAAAGCAATAAAGGAAACACTCAAAATAACAGCAATCAGTAAAACAGACTATTCCAGGTACACAAGAACGGGAAAACGACAGTAAGAACTGATATCAAATTAGAAACGGGAACGTGACAGGAGACACTGACATTACAGCAAAAAACGGGAAAACGACAGTAAGAACTGACATCAAATTAGAAACGGGAACGTGACAGGAGACACTGACATTACAGCAAAAAACGGGAAAACGACAGTAAGAACTGACATCAAATTAGAAACGGGAACGTGACAGGAGACACTGAAATTACAGCAAAAAACGGGAAAACGACAGTAAGAACTGACATCAAATTAGAAACGGGAACGTGACAGGAGACACTGACATTACAACAAACAACGGGAAAACGACAGTAAGAACTGACATCAAATTAGAAACGGGAACGTGACAGGAGACACTGACATTACAGCAAAAAACGGGAAAACGACAGTAAGAACTGATATCAAATTAGAAACGGGAACGTGACAGGAGGCACTGACATTACAGCAAAAAAAACGGGAAAACGACAGTAAGAACTGATATCAAATTAGAAACGGGAACGTGACAGGAGACACTGACATTACAGCAAAAAACGGGAAAACGACAGTAAGAACTGACATCAAATTAGAAACGGGAACGTGACAGGAGACACTGACATTACAGCAAAAAACGGGAAAACGACAGTAAGAACTGATATCAAATTAGAAACGGGAACGTGATAGGAGGCACTGACATTACAGCAAAAACGGGAAAGCGACAGTAAGAACTGATATCAAATTAGAAACGGGAACGTGACAGGAGACACTGACATTACAGCAAAAAACGGGAAAGAACTGACATCAAAACAGAAACTGGAAGGTGATAGGAGAATTTGACATCAAAACAGAAACTTGAAAACGACTGTAAGAATTGACATCAAAACAGAAACTTGAAAACGACAGTAAGAATTGACATCAAAACAGAAATTTGAAAACGACAGTAAGAATTGACATCAAAACAGAAACAGGATAACGACAGTAAGAATTGACATCAAAACAGAAACAGGATAACGACAGTTAGAATTGACATCAAAACAGAAACTTGAAAACGACAGTAAGAATTGACATCAAAACAGAAACTTTAAAACGACAGTAAGAATTGACATCAAAACAGAAACTTGAAAACGACAGTAAGAATTGATATCAAAACAGAAACTTGAAAACGACAGTAAGAATTGATATCAAAACAGAAACTTGAAAACGACAGTAAGAATTGACATCAAAACAGAAACTTGAAAACGACAGTAAGAATTGATATCAAAACAGAAACTTGAAAACGACAGTAAGAATTGACATCAAAACAGAAACCGGAAAGTGACAGGAGAATTTGACACCAAAACAGAAACTTGAAAACGACAGTAAGAATTGACATCAAAACAGAAACTGGAAGGTGATAGGAGAATTTGACATCAAAACAGAAACAGGATAACGACAGTTAGAATTGACATCAAAACAGAAACTTGAAAACGACAGTAAGAATTGACATCAAAACAGAATTGACATCAAAACAGAAACTTGAAAACGACAGTAAGAATTGACATCAAAACAGAAACTTGAAAACGACAGTAAGAACTGACGTCAAAACAGAAACTTTAAAACGACAGTAAGAATTGACATCAAAACAGAAACAGGATAACGACAGTTAGAATTGACATCAAAACAGAAACTTTAAAACGACAGCAAGAATTGACATCAAAACAGAAACAGGATAACGACTGTAAGAAATTATATCAAAACAGAAACAGTACAGTGACAGTAAGCATTGACATCATAACAAAAATGGGAAAACGACAGTTAGAATTGACATCAAAACAGAAACTGGAAAGTGACAGGAGGAATTGACATCAATACAGAAACTGGAAAATGACAGGAGGAATTGACATCAAAACAGAAACTGGAAAGTGACAGGAGGAATTGACATCAGAACAGAAACCGGAAAGTGACAGGAGAATTTGACACCAAAACAGAAACTGGAAAGTGACAGGAGAATTTGACATCAAAACAGAAACCGGAAAGTGACAGGAGAAATTGACATCAGAACAGAAACTGGAGAACAGAAACGGGAAAGTGACAGGAGGAATTGATATCAAAACAGAATAAGAATTGACATCAAAACAGAAACTGGAAAGTGACAGGAGGAATTGACATCAAAACAGAAACTGGAAAGTGACAGGAGGAATTGACATCAAAACAGAAACTGGAAAGTGACAGGAGGAATTGACATCAGAACAGAAACTGGAAAGCGACAGGAGGAATTGACATCAAAACAGAAACTGGAAAGTGACAGGAGGAATTGACATCAAAACAGAAACTGGAAAGTGACAGGAGGAATTGACATCAGAACAGAAACCGGAAAGTGACAGGAGAATTTGACATCAAAACAGAAACTGGAAAGTGACAAGAGAATTTGACATCAAAACAGAAACTGGAAAGTGACAGGAGAAATTGACACCAAAACAGAAACTGGAAAGTGACAGGAGAATTTGACACCAAAACAGAAACTGGAAAGTGACAGGAGAATTTGACATCAAAACAGAAACCGGAAAGTGACAGGAGAAATTGACATCAGAACAGAAACTGGAGAACAGAAACGGGAAAGTAACAGGAGGAATTGATATCAAAACAGAAACTTGAAAACGACAGTGAGAATTGACATCAAAACAGAAACTGGAAAGTGACAGGAGGAATTGACATCAAAACAGAAACTGGAAAGTGACAGGAGGAATTGACATCAAAACAGAAACTGGAAAGCGACAGGATGAATTGACATCAGAACAGAAACTGGAAAGTGACAGGAGGAATTGACATCAAAACAGAAACTGGAAAGCGACAGGAGGAATGGACATCAGAACAGAAACTGGAAAATGACAGGAGGAATTGACATCAGAACAGAAACTGGAAAGTGACAGGAGGAATTGACATCAGAACAAAAACGGGAAAACCGCAGTTAGGATATATATCAAAACAGACACCGGAAAGCGACAACAAGAATTGATATCAGAACTGAAATAGGAAAACAAAAGTTAGAACTGACATTAAAACAGAAACTGGAAAGTGACAGGAGGAATTGACATCAAAACAGAAACTTGAAAGCGACAGGAGGAATGGACATCAGAACAGAAACTGGAAAGTGACAGGAGGAATTGACACCAGAACAGAAACGGGAAAACCGCAGTTAGGATATATAACAAAACAGACACCGGAAAGCGACAACAAGAATTGATATCAGAACTGAAATAGGAAAACAAAGGTTAGAACTGACATTAAACAAAAACTGGAAAGCGACAGGAGGAATTGACATCAAAACAGAAACTGGAAAGCGACAGGAGGAATGGAAATCAGAACAGAAACTGGAAAATGACAGGAGGAATTGACATCAGAACAGAAACTGGAAAGTGACAGGAGGAATTGACATCAGAACAAAAACGGGAAAACCGCAATTCGGATATATATCAAAACAGATACCGGAAAGCGACAACAAGAATTGATATCAGAACTGATATAGGAAAACAAAGGTTAGAACTGACATTAAAACAGAAACTGGAAGGTGATAGGAGGCACTGACATCAGAACAAAAACGGGGAAATGACAGTAAGAACTGACATCAAAACAGAAACTTGACATCTGTAAAAAAACAGAAAAAAAACTTGAAAACGACAGTAAGAATTGACATCAAAACAGACATCAAAACAGAGACAGGAAAACGACAGTAAGAATTGACATCAAAACAGAAACTTGAAAACGACAGTAAGAATTGACATCAAAACAGAAACAGGAAAGTGACAGGAGGCACCGACATCAGAACAAAAACGGGGAAATGACAGTAAGAACTGACATCAAAACAGAAACTTGAAAGTGACTGTAAAAATTGACATCAAGAAAAAAAACTTGAAAACGACAGTAAGAATTGACATCAAAACAGAAACTTGAAAACGACAGTAAGAATTGACATCAAAACAGAGACAGGAAAACGACAGTAAGAATTGACATCAAAACAGAAACTTGAAAATGACAGGAGGAATTGACATCAAAACAGAAACTGGAAAGTGACAGGAGGAATTGACATCAGAACAGAAACCGGAAAGTGACGGGAGGAATTGACATCAAAACAGAAACTGGAAAGTGACAGGAGGAATTGATATCAAAACAGAAACTTGAAAATGACAGGAGGAATTGACATCAAAACAGAAACTGGAAAGTGACAGGAGGAATTGACATCAGAACAGAAACCGGAAAGTGACGGGAGGAATTGACATCAGAACAGAAACCGGAAAGTGACGGGAGGAATTGACATCAGAACAGAAACTGGAAAGTGACAGGAGGAATTGACATCAAAACAGAAACTGGAAAGTGACAGGAGGAATTGACATCAAAACAGAAACTGGAAAGCGACAGGAGGAATTGACATCAGAACAGAAACTGACATCAAAACAGTGACAGGAGGAATTGACATCAAAACAGAAACTGGAAAGTGACAGGAGGAATTGACATCAAAACAGAAACTGGAAAGTGACAGGAGGAATTGACATCAGAACAGAAACTGGAAAGCGACAGGAGGAATTGACATCAAAACAGAAACTGGAAAGTGACAGGAGGAATTGACATCAGAACAGAAACTGGAAAGTGACAGGAGGAATTGACATCAAAACAGAAACAGGAAAACAACAATTAGAACTAACAGCCAAAAAAAACCACACAACACGATTGTTTTCCAAATAAAAGGTAAAACAGTTTCAGAAATAGGCATCAAAAGGGACTGGAAACACGGACGGCTCATCAATGACCGTGGTAAAATCAAAAGACATCACCATTAGGGAAACAGCAAAACAAAAGAAACAATAGTTTGGGAGGAAGGAAGGTGCATATATAAACATATATAATACAAAAAATATAAATATAACATATACGGTTGATTATCACTAACGTTTTTACAACCATCGATATCGGGAAGCGAGATGATTTGGGAAACAGATGAATGGACAGGAGCTGTGAAGATAATAAAAGATAACAAAAAAATGTATGAAGAATCGAAACGACAAAGAAAACAACAGAAAACCACAACATTTTTATAACTTCATCCTAGATGATACGTGTAGGTCATTTAAAGCAATAACACGTTCTAAAACTGAGAACCAGGTCAATAAAAACGAAACTAATAGGCATTGACGCGCACACTCGTATTCAAAATATTTTCCTTCAACGTTAACATGTGATAATGAATTCGTGATTTGATGAAAAAATACAGAAATAATTTGAGGAGACGTAACTAAAGAAACAACAGTAATCCAAGCAGAGGAGAAAGTGGGTGAAGCGTTATGTTAAGCAGTTTCGTGCAATTAATGGCAACTGAAAAAAACATCAATTGTATAGTATGACGAAAGTAATAAAAAAACAAAAACAAAACCAAAAAATGAATAAAAACAAGCAAAAACCTCCTTTGCGATTCATTACGGATAAAAATCTAAATTGCAATATCTGAAAATTCTTAAATATCAAGCAAAAAGAATGGCATAACATTATCGTTAACTGAACGTTGCCATATTCCAAAAGTTTGTTAATACATTCTTTGTGTTTATCATAAAAAAAAAGAAGTTTAATCTTCGTCCGTCTCGCCTTTTATTGATAAGGGCGATAATGAGTTACTAAACTTTTACGGGCAAATTTTGCATTGGCTGAAAATAAACAGTTCCAAAAAGAAACTCAGATTGTTAGCCCGTAGCAGTAGTCGTCACTGTACTCAACATTTATTCCATATGGAAAAACAATAACTGCAATGTTCAGTCGAAATACATAATCACTAATAATGAAGCAAAACAAACTTAACCATTTTTATATCTTTATATCATTCATTACAAAGATTACATAAAGGACACACAAATATTTAATGCAAATTAAGAATTTAGTGCAGTAAACATCATTATACAGCTCTTTCGTCTTTTAAGGGCTAAGTACGGAATTATATACATGTTGATGTCCATGGTCTAGGGGCCAAAGTACTGAACCCCATGAGTGACCGAGGGAAAATCCAAAATCATTAAAAGAAATGTAAAAATCTAGATGGGGAGGTGCGAAATTTGTGTGCATGCCTAACACAGGTAAGTTAAACGTAATCATGCACAACCTAGTTTGGTAATATTTCGTTAATTTACCACCACCCCCCCCCCCCCCAAAAAAAAAAAAAAAAACAAAAACAAAACATTTTTATCCATTTAATCTAAATTGCCAGTTAACAATCGTATTTAAGACTTTCTAAAACTTAGATTTACACGATATATCACAACGTTCCATTTGGATTTAGACTGGCTACCATCCCTTTAGTTGTTTTTTTTTTTTTGTCAAAGAAACACACCGTACAATTTTTGTACTTTCGGGATTAAATGTTACCAAGAGATCAGAATTATAAGACTCAATTTTATCTAAAACATTCTAGAGAGTGGGACCTATCTAATTTGCTTTGCATTATTAAAATGGATTGTTTCCTTGGAAATCACATTTTAGTATAATGAAATCTCGCCTCAATATACACATTAGAATAAATACGGACAGATCAGTTAGTAATAAGGAAGATTGATCCAGTAATGAAGGGGGTCCCAGGAAATTTAGGGGATCTTTCTGCTAACAGAGGCTGTTGACAAAAACATCAACAACAAAATGTTTGGGTTGGTAGTAACAGAAATGGCAACATAATCATAATTCAAACTTAAATTCAATCAATTAGAACAAAATATGAACAAAAGAAACATTTACACGGAGGTTACTGAAAAAGTAAAAGGAGAATAAAGGTGAGGTCAAGGCAAATTTTTACCCGAGTTTTATTTCAAATGAAGTGAAAAAATATCAAGAAAATACCACCATGGCAATATAATCCTAATTCAAACTCAAATTTCATAAAACCAGGTCAAAATATGAACAACAGAAATAGTTACATGAAGACTTCTACAAAAGTACTCAGAGAATAAGACCAGGTTTTACGGAAGAGTAAGCGTCTTCTTCTTTATCGACTACACCCGCCATGAAAACCTTGATCAATCCAAGTAATGTCATGTTTTCAAATGAAAGGAAAGGTAGGTATACAACAACGGAACCAACAGGCAAGTTATCGCGCATCAGGAACTAGAATATTTCTCAATAAGTTCACGACCATAAAACTTCCACATAATTTTCATCAACCTGCGTCTTTTGTACGAGTTACGTGTTCTTTATAAATAATTGATTTCCGCATCAATCATTATGAAATTATCACTATGATATTCAATAATTATAGTAATTCTTATTGATACTTGGAGTAGGCGAAAAAAAGTCAATTTGGTAAAATCATCACTGATTTCACTATTTATTCATTTTTGAATGTCTCTACCTAATCCAGACGAAGAAAAAATATATCATAATGTTGTGTGCTCTTATGGCACAGTAAAAGGTTGATTATGTGAAGAGAGAGATTATTGATAAAACACCCTGTTGTTTACAAAATGTTTTGGTACCCATGATTCCTAAAAAAATCAGTGTAGTTAAAACACTATCAGTCTACAAGCAAACGGAATTGAGAATGAATATCTTTTGGAATAAAATTACATAGACTTTTGAGGGGTCTTTTGGGGGTAGCTATATAAAATCATGCCAAAATAATTGTTAAATTTTCAGGAAAGTTGCATCACGGGAATACGGTAACTTGGAAATGTTTTACAAGAAATCACTCCTGAAAACATTGGTATGGCACTATAATATAGGTGGTACGACATGTCTTATCTATATTGGCATGAAAATGTCTTTATTGTAATGAATTGTGCAACAGTGTGTTTTTCTTCTTCATTTTTCGTTTGTTGTTTTGTTTTTGAGAGAAAAGTTTTAAAAGATAAAATTGAGAACTCTATACAAATTCTGACAATGGTTTATATATATAAACCACTTGAAAGTTCATTAATAATACTTCATACCAGACTTTAAAACAAAAGAAGTTTCGAAAAACTGATTATTATTGATGTTAAAATCAAACAGGCAGCTTCTTTTTGGAATGATATAAATATGTCTAAGATAATGATGAAAATAGGGTAGACCTGGAGTACACTTCTTGGATTCTTCGACAGTGCACTTATATCAATAGCCAAACAGCTTCAGGGTTATCATAATGCATTAATACAATGAGTGAAATATCACGGGGAAAATGATTTAATACAAGAGATAAGTATATCACATGTGCCAATGAAATAATATTCAAATTTGTCCAAATTTATTGACACGATCAAGTTTTAATCTTCATCAAGATTCGTGAAATAGCTAGGTCACGTCAATACGAGTGGGAGAGGCGGATCGTACACTTACTAAATTAACGAAAACATTCTTATCGTAACGCTATGGCAGTTGAAAAGATACCTAAACTAATATTCTAAATAGTTCCAATACATATTCTAATGGTAATTTGCATAAAATGTATGATTTAAGTAAAATACATGTATCGTTATTATAGCGTCATCGTAGGTAACAATATGGCGCCTGTTCGATGTTTGTGCTTTTGTCCGCCGAGTGAATTCTTTTTTTACCAGAAATGTAGTATATATCTGTACATGTGTGGCATATCATACTAAAGGGAAATATTCATAGTTTATTTGTTGGTAACAATAAAAGCATTGGAACAACAATTGATACGATAAATTTACATTTAAAGTGGAAATTTACTGGTGTCAAATCATAATATCGACAGAAATGCTTTAAAAACAGGAATTATTCTTATATATAGACATTCATACAAGAAATAAATGAAATTTACTAACAAAATTCTTGCGAACAGCATCGAAACTAAAAGTATTTCATTTGAAATCAAGGAACTATAGCAGGTTAAAGTTAGGTCAGAAAACACACAATTCGTATATCGATAAATATAGTCAGCAGAAAGCGAGCGCTCGAGGTGGTGTCTTCGGCGACGTCCGAGCAAAATGTGTAAATAGGCGGTTTCGAGTAAAAATTGTCATTCTCGCTATTCTGTGTACAGGAAGCATACCCCACACGTCAACATGAGCGCCGCACCAGCAGTTCCAGCAAAGAAAGCCAAGAAGGCAAGCAAACCTAAGGTTCCCGCTGCCCACCCTCCATATGCCAATATGGTAGCTGCAGCTATCGGAGCCCTGAAGGAGAGGAAAGGCTCGTCAAAAGTCGCCATCGTCAAATATATTATGGCCAACTACAAAGTTGGTGATGACTCGAGCAAGGTTAGTTCCCGAGTGAAAGTTGCTCTGAAAAGCAGCGTTTCGAAGGGTTCTGTGAAGCAAGTGAAAGGCGTTGGAGCCTCCGGCTCATTCCGACTTGGAGAGAAACCAAAGGCCGAAAAGAAACCAAAAGCTAAGAAAGTGAAGAAGCCAAAGAAGGCCACGGCTACTAAACCAAAGAAGGCATCAGGCGAGAAGAAAGCAAAAAGCCCAAAGAAAGCAGCTAAGAAGCCAGCAGCTAAGAAACCTGCCTCCAAGCCAAAGAAGGCCAAGACTCCAAAGAAGCCTGCAGCCAAGAAACCTGCAGCCAAGAAACCAGCAGCAAAGAAGCCCGCAGCTAAGAAACCAGCAGCAAAGAAATCCGCCAAGAAGTAAACACTTCACAGCTGACGGTCCTGACCGAGCCGCTAATCTTAAAAAGCCCTTTTCAGGGCTACCCATTTCCCTCGAAAAGTGTCGATGACACCTCGAATATACGCATTTTATTTCGGACAAGGCCGATGCAGGTAATAAAAACATGCTCGAGATCTGATAAAATATATGACAGTTGGTCCTCTTCAATGACACGGTTTTAGAAAACGAGAACCAAAAAACGACACGGAAAAATTGATCGATCAAATAAATTGAGGTCATTTGATCATGACGTCTTTATTAAATATAACACTGAATAGAATACTTAGCGTATCAATAGATTTCAAAAAATGAAAACGGATGAAGAACATTTCTGAATGAAATTATCGTCTTCTCTTATTACATAAGACATGAGATTTATTAGATAGGACAAGTACACATCGGTTTCCGTACCTAAAAATTAATTGAGATTTGAAAAATTTTAACTAAATATACATTAACACGTTACATTAGATAGCCATTTAGTTGTTTTTGTCTTTAAATTAGGAGCTTACTTTTGACACTATCCAAGGATATGAATGAAGGACACTATGATGTTGCTAAAAATAATTACCTATGAACCCTGTTGATGTCAATAATCTCTAATTGTTTTCGTATTTCACAAATTAATGATGTTGTTATGTCATTACATGTTCCACAATTTCTTTTTGTGTTAAGTTATAAAATGAACCCGCGTATAAAACTGAAGCTTTAGAGAGAAAAAATCTGTTTCAGTAGTTTTAAATTAAAGTTTAATATTTCATAACCAGTTAATTATATCTGGCCTTAATTTTTCAAAATCTTGATTCATTGTACGCTGAGGAAACCGATGTGTACTTATCCTACCTAATAAATGTTATGTCGCATGTAACAGGAAAGACGATAATTTCATTCAGAAATCTTCTTCATTTCATTTTTCATTTTTAAAATCTATTGACACGCTAAATATCTTATTTTGTGTTATATTAATAGACATGTTATGACCAAATAACCTCCAATTTATTTGATTTATTTTTTCAGTTTTATTATGTTTGTTCGCGTTCTATAAAACCGTGCCATTGAAGGGGAACAACTCTCATATATTTTATCTAATCTCGAGCAAGTTTTGTTTTCTTTTTGTTTTGGTTAGACCTAGAGTACACTTCTTGGATTCTTCAATTGATATCAATAGCCAAATAGCTTTGGGGTTATGATAATGCATTAAAACAATGATTGACATATCAAAGGAAAAATGATTTAATACAAGAGAAAAGTATATCACATGTGCCAATGAAATTAGGTTCATAGGTAATTATTTTTAGCAACATCATAGTGTCCTTCATTCATATCCTTGGATAGTGTCAAATGTAAGCTCCTACTTTAAGGACAAAAACAACTAAATGACTATCTAATTTTGCTTGAAATGTTCTTATAGTATATTTCTAAACATTTTTACCAAATTTCATATGGATTGGCGATTAAAAGTATACAGGAACTGTTTTCTCACCAATTAGATAGTGCATTTACTGGCGACAAGTAAACTTGAAATATTTGGGGAGGAGGTATCCTTGCTACAAATAAATACCTATGAACCTTGTTGATGTCAGTGATCTCTAATTGTTTTCGTATTTCACAAATTAATGATGTTGTTATGTCATTACATGTTCCACAATTTCTTTTTGTGTTTAGTTATAAAATGAGCCCGCGTATAAAACTGAAGCTTTTGAGAGAAAAAATCTATTTCAGTAGTTTTAAATTAAAGTTAAATATTTCATAACGAGTTAATTATATCTGGCCTTAATTTTTCAAAATCGTGTTTCATTGTACGCTGAGGAAACCGATGTGTACTTGTGCAAGAAAAATTGGTCCTACGTCGCAAGATGTAATACAAGACGATATTTCATTCAGAAATCTTCTTCATTTCATTTTTCATTTTTCAAATCTATTGATACGCTAAATATCCTATTCAGTGTTATATTAATAGACACGTTATGACCAAATAACCCCAATTTATTTGATCAATTTTTCCATGTTTTTTGGTTCGCGTTTTCTAAAACCGTGTCATTGAAGAGGACCAACTCTCATATATTTTATCTAATCTCGAGCTTGTTTTTGTTTTTGTTCACCAAGAGAAAATCCTCTCTTTATTTATGTATACGTTTTAAGATAATTACATCTCCAATAATATACCATATTTCAATGCCTAAAGGTTTTGATTTTCAGGATTCTCATTTCATTTCCAATTAATGATTGAAGACTTCCTAAACCTTAGAAGATCTCGTTTAAACCGTAATTACATAATAACTTTACAATAAAAATAAAAAACAATGTCTCCCATACATGACAATTAACATTCGCTTTTATGTGTGTGATTTTTAATAGGCGTTTGATCGAACAATGTTTTCATTTTTCATTTGTTGTTTTGTTTTTGAGAGAAAGGTTTTAAAAGATAAAATTGAAAAGTCTATAAAAATCCTGATAATTGTGTATTTATATATAGACCACTTGGAAGTTCATTAATAACACTTCATACCAGACTTCAAAACAAAAGTAGTTTCGGAAAACTGATTATTATTGATGTTAAAATCAAACGGCAGCTTCTTTTTGGAATGATATAAATATGTCTAAGATAATGATGAAAATAGGGTAGACCTGGAGTACACTTCTTGGATTCTTCGACAGTGCACTTATATCAATAGCCAAACAGCTTCAGGGTTATCATAATGCATTAATACAATGAGTGAAATATCACGGGGAAAATGATTTAATACAAGAGATAAGTATATCACATGTGCCAATGAAATAATATTCAAATTTGTCCAAATTTATTGACACGATCAAGTTTTAATCTTCATCAAGATTCGTGAAATAGCTAGGTCACGTCAATACGAGTGGGAGAGGCGGATCGTACACTTACTAAATTAACGAAAACATGTTCTTATGGCATCGCTATTGCAGTTGAAAAGATACCTAAACTAGTATTCTAAATGTTTCCAGTGTATATTTTAATAAAATTTTCATCAAATGTATGATTTAAGTAAAATACATGTATCGTTATTATAGCGTCATCGTAGGTAACAATATGGCGCCTGTTCGATGTTTGTGCTTTTGTCCGCCGAGTGAATTCTTTTTTTACCAGAAATGTAGTATATATCTGTACATGTGTGGCATATCATACTAAAGGGAAATATTCATAGTTTATTTGTTGGTAACAATAAAAGCATTGGAACAACAATTGATACGATAAATTTACATTTAAAGTGGAAATTTACTGGTGTCAAATCATAATATCGACAGAAATGCTTTAAAAACAGGAATTATTCTTATATATAGACATTCATACAAGAAATAAATGAAATTTACTAACAAAATTCTTGCGAACAGCATCGAAACTAAAAGTATTTCATGTGAAATCAAGGAACTATAGCAGGTTAAAGTTAGGTCAGAAAACACACAATTCGTATATCGATAAATATAGTCAGCAGAAAGCGAGCGCTCGAGGTGGTGTCTTCGGCGACGTCCGAGCAAAATGTGTAAATAGGCGGTTTCGAGAAAAATTTGTCATTCTCGCTATTCTGTGTACAGGAAGCATACCCCACTCGTCAACATGAGCGCCGCACCAGCATCTCCAGCAAAGAAAGTCAAGAAGGCAAGCAAGCCTAAGGTTCCCGCTGCCCACCCTCCATATGCCAATATGGTAGCTGCAGCTATCGGAGCCCTGAAGGAGAGGAAAGGCTCGTCAAAAGTCGCCATCGTCAAATATATTATGGCCAACTACAAAGTTGGTGATGACTCGAGCAAGGTTAGTTCCCGAGTGAAAGTTGCTCTGAAAAGCAGCGTTTCGAAGGGTTCTGTGAAGCAAGTGAAAGGCGTTGGAGCCTCCGGCTCATTCCGACTTGGAGAGAAACCAAAGGCCGAAAAGAAACCAAAAGCTAAGAAAGTGAAGAAGCCAAAGAAGGCCACAGCTACTAAACCAAAGAAGGCATCAGGCGAGAAGAAAGCAAAAAGCCCAAAGAAAGCCGCTAAGAAGCCAGCAGCTAAGAAACCTGCCTCCAAGCCGAAGAAGGCCAAGTCTCCAAAGAAGCCTGCAGCCAAGAAGCCTGCAGCCAAGAAACCAGCAGCAAAGAAGCCCGCAGCTAAGAAACCAGCAGCAAAGAAATCCGCCAAAAAGTAAACACTTCACAGCTGATGGTTGGTCCTGACCGACCCCCTCATCTTAAAAAGTCCTTATCAGGGCTACCCAAAATCCTCGAAAAGTGTCGATGACACCTCGAATATACGCATTTTATTTCAGACAAGGCCGATGCAAATAAAAACATGCGCGAGATCAGATAAAATATATGACAGTTGGTCCTCTTCAATGACACGGTTTTAGAAAACGAGAACCGAAAAACGACACGGAAAAATTGATCAAATAAATTTGAGGTCATTTGATCATAACGTCTTTATTAAATATAACACTGAATAGGATACTTAGCGTATCAATAGATTTCAAAAAATGAAAACGGATGAAGAACATTTCTGAATGAAATTATCGTCTTGTCTTATTACATGCGACATCAAATTTATAAGATAGGACAAGTACACATCGGTTTCCGTACCGTACAATGAATTGAGATTTGAAAAAATTAAACTAAATATACATTAACACGTTACATTAGATAGCCATTTAGTTGTTTTTGTCTTTAAATTAGGAGCTTACTTTTGACACTATCCAAGGATATGAATGAAGGACACTATGATGTTGCTAAAAATAATTACCTATGAACCCTGTTGATGTCAATAATCTCTAATTGTTTTCGTATTTCACAAATTAATGATGTTGTTATGTCATTACATGTTCCACAATTTCTTTTTGTGTTTAGTTATAAAATGAGCCCGCGTATAAAACTGAAGCTTTTGAGAAAAAATCTATTTCAGTAGTTTTAAATTAAAGTTTAATATTTCATAACCAGTTAATTATATCTGGCCTTAATTTTTCAAAATCGTGTTTCATTGTACGCTGAGGAAACCGATGTGTACTTATCCTACCTAATAAATGTTATGTCGCATGTAACAGGACAAGACGATAATTTCATTCAGAAATCTTCTTCATTTCATTTTTCATTTTTCAAATCTATTGACACGCTAAATATCTTATTTTGTGTTATATTAATAGACATGTTATGACCAAATAACCTCCAGTTGATTTGATTTATTTTTCTTGCTCGCGTTCTATAAAACCGTGCCATTGAAGGGGAACAACTCTCATATATTTTATCGAATCTCGAGCAGGTTTTGTTTTCTTTTTGTTTTGGTTAGACCTAGAGTACACTACTTGGATTCTTCAATTGATATCAATAGCCAAACAGCTTTGGGGTTATGATAATGCATTAAAACAATGAGTGACATATCAAAGGAAAAATGATTTAATACAAGAGAAAAGTATATCACATGTGCCAATGAAATAAGGTTCATAGGTAATTATTTTTAGCAACATCATAGTGTCCTTCATTCATATCCTTGGATAGTGTCAAATGTAAGCTCCTACTTTAAAGACAAAAACAACTAAATGGCTATCTTAATTTTGCTTGAAATATTCTTATAGTATATTTCTAAACATTTTTACCAAATTTCATATGGATTGGCGATTAAAAGTATACAAGAACTGTTTTCTCACCAATTAGATTGTGCATTTACTGGCGACAAGTAAACTTGAAATATTTGGGGAGGAGGTATCCTAGCTACAAATAAATACCTATGAACCTTGTTGATGTCAGTGATCTCTAATTGTTTTCGTATTTCACAAATTAATGATGTTGTTATGTCATTACATGTTCCACAATTTCTTTTTGTGTTTAGTTATAAAATGAGCCCGCGTATAAAATTGAAGCTTTTGAGAGAAAAAATCTATTTCAGTAGTTTTAAATTAAAGTTAAATATTTCATAACGAGTTAATCATATCTGGCCTTAATTTTTCAAAATCGTGTTTCATTGTACGCTGAGGAAACCGATGTGTACTTGTGCAAGAAAAATTGGTCCTACGTCGCAAGATGTAATACAAGACGATATTTCATTCAGAAATCTTCTTCATTTCATTTTTCATATTTCAAATCTATTGATATGCTAAATATCCTATTCAGTGTTATATTAATAGACACGTTATGACCAAATAACCACAATTTAATTGATCAATTCTTCCATGTCGTTTTTTGGTTCGCGTTTTCTAAAACCGTGTCATTGAAGGGGACCAACTCTCATATATTTTATCTAATCTCGAGCTTGTTTTTGTTTTTGTTCACCAAGAGAAAATCGTCTCTTTATTTATGTATACGTTTTAAGATAATTACATCTCCAATAATATACCATATTTCAATGCCTAAAGGTTTTGATTTTCAGGATTCTCATTTCATTTCCAATTAATGATTGAAGACTTCCTAAACCTTAGAAGATCTCGTTTAAACCGTAATTACATAATAACTTTACAATAAAAATAAAAAACAATGTCTCACATACATGACAATTAACATTCGCTTTTATGTGTGTGATTTTTAATAGGCGTTTGATCGAACAATGTTTTTTTCGTCTTCATTTTTCATTTGTTGTTTTGTTTTTGAGAGAAAAGTTTTAAAAGATAAAATTGAAAAGTCTATAAAAATCCTGATAATTGTTTATTTATATATAGACCACTTGGAAGTTCATTAATAACACTTCATACCAGACTTCAAAACAAAAGTAGTTTCGGAAAACTGATTATTATTGATGTTAAAATCAAACGGCAGCTTCTTTTTGGAATGATATAAATATGTCTAAGATAATGATGAAAATAGGGTAGACCTGGAGTACACTTCTTGGATTCTTCGACAGTGCACTTATATCAATAGCCAAACAGCTTCAGGGTTATCATAATGCATTAATACAATGAGTGAAATATCACGGGGAAAAATGATTTAATACAAGAGATAAGTATATCACATGTACCAATGAAATAATATTCAAATTTGTCCAAATTTATTGACACGATCAAGTTTTAATCTTCATCAAGATTCGTGAAATAGCTAGGTCACGTCAATACGAGTGGGAGAGGCGGATCGTACACTTACTAAATTAACGAAAACATGTTCTTATGGCATCGCTATTGCAGTTGAAAAGATACCTAAACTAGTATTCTAAATGTTTCCAGTGTATATTTTAATAAAATTTTCATCAAATGTATGATTTAAGTAAAATACATGTATCGTTATTATAGCGTCATCGTAGGTAACAATATGGCGCCTGTTCGATGTTTGTGCTTTTGTCCGCCGAGTGAATTCTTTTTTTACCAGAAATGTAGTATATATCTGTACATGTGTGGCATATCATACTAAAGGGAAATATTCATAGTTTATTTGTTGGTAACAATAAAAGCATTGGAACAACAATTGATACGATAAATTTACATTTAAAGTGGAAATTTACTGGTGTCAAATCATAATATCGACAGAAATGCTTTAAAAACAGGAATTATTCTTATATATAGACATTCATACAAGAAATAAATGAAATTTACTAACAAAATTCTTGCGAACAGCATCGAAACTAAAAGTATTTCATGTGAAATCAAGGAACTATAGCAGGTTAAAGTTAGGTCAGAAAACACACAATTCGTATATCGATAAATATAGTCAGCAGAAAGCGAGCGCTCGAGGTGGTGTCTTCGGCGACGTCCGAGCAAAATGTGTAAATAGGCGGTTTCGAGAAAAATTTGTCATTCTCGCTATTCTGTGTACAGGAAGCATACCCCACTCGTCAACATGAGCGCCGCACCAGCATCTCCAGCAAAGAAAGTCAAGAAGGCAAGCAAGCCTAAGGTTCCCGCTGCCCACCCTCCATATGCCAATATGGTAGCTGCAGCTATCGGAGCCCTGAAGGAGAGGAAAGGCTCGTCAAAAGTCGCCATCGTCAAATATATTATGGCCAACTACAAAGTTGGTGATGACTCGAGCAAGGTTAGTTCCCGAGTGAAAGTTGCTCTGAAAAGCAGCGTTTCGAAGGGTTCTGTGAAGCAAGTGAAAGGCGTTGGAGCCTCCGGCTCATTCCGACTTGGAGAGAAACCAAAGGCCGAAAAGAAACCAAAAGCTAAGAAAGTGAAGAAGCCAAAGAAGGCCACAGCTACTAAACCAAAGAAGGCATCAGGCGAGAAGAAAGCAAAAAGCCCAAAGAAAGCCGCTAAGAAGCCAGCAGCTAAGAAACCTGCCTCCAAGCCGAAGAAGGCCAAGTCTCCAAAGAAGCCTGCAGCCAAGAAGCCTGCAGCCAAGAAACCAGCAGCAAAGAAGCCCGCAGCTAAGAAACCAGCAGCAAAGAAATCCGCCAAAAAGTAAACACTTCACAGCTGATGGTTGGTCCTGACCGACCCCCTCATCTTAAAAAAGTCCTTATCAGGGCTACCCAAAATCCTCGAAAAGTGTCGATGACACCTCGAATATACGCATTTTATTTCAGACAAGGCCGATGCAAATAAAAACATGCGCGAGATCAGATAAAATATATGACAGTTGGTCCTCTTCAATGACACGGTTTTAGAAAACGAGAACCGAAAAACGACACGGAAAAATTGATCAAATAAATTTGAGGTCATTTGATCATAACGTCTTTATTAAATATAACACTGAATAGGATACTTAGCGTATCAATAGATTTCAAAAAATGAAAACGGATGAAGAACATTTCTGAATGAAATTATCGTCTTGTCTTATTACATGCGACATCAAATTTATAAGATAGGACAAGTACACATCGGTTTCCGTACCGTACAATGAATTGAGATTTGAAAAAATTAAACTAAATATACATTAACACGTTACATTAGATAGCCATTTAGTTGTTTTTGTCTTTAAATTAGGAGCTTACTTTTGACACTATCCAAGGATATGAATGAAGGACACTATGATGTTGCTAAAAATAATTACCTATGAACCCTGTTGATGTCAATAATCTCTAATTGTTTTCGTATTTCACAAATTAATGATGTTGTTATGTCATTACATGTTCCACAATTTCTTTTTGTGTTTAGTTATAAAATGAGCCCGCGTATAAAACTGAAGCTTTTGAGAAAAAATCTATTTCAGTAGTTTTAAATTAAAGTTTAATATTTCATAACCAGTTAATTATATCTGGCCTTAATTTTTCAAAATCGTGTTTCATTGTACGCTGAGGAAACCGATGTGTACTTATCCTACCTAATAAATGTTATGTCGCATGTAACAGGACAAGACGATAATTTCATTCAGAAATCTTCTTCATTTCATTTTTCATTTTTCAAATCTATTGACACGCTAAATATCTTATTTTGTGTTATATTAATAGACATGTTATGACCAAATAACCTCCAGTTGATTTGATTTATTTTTCTTGCTCGCGTTCTATAAAACCGTGCCATTGAAGGGGAACAACTCTCATATATTTTATCGAATCTCGAGCAGGTTTTGTTTTCTTTTTGTTTTGGTTAGACCTAGAGTACACTACTTGGATTCTTCAATTGATATCAATAGCCAAACAGCTTTGGGGTTATGATAATGCATTAAAACAATGAGTGACATATCAAAGGAAAAATGATTTAATACAAGAGAAAAGTATATCACATGTGCCAATGAAATAAGGTTCATAGGTAATTATTTTTAGCAACATCATAGTGTCCTTCATTCATATCCTTGGATAGTGTCAAATGTAAGCTCCTACTTTAAAGACAAAAACAACTAAATGGCTATCTTAATTTTGCTTGAAATATTCTTATAGTATATTTCTAAACATTTTTACCAAATTTCATATGGATTGGCGATTAAAAGTATACAAGAACTGTTTTCTCACCAATTAGATTGTGCATTTACTGGCGACAAGTAAACTTGAAATATTTGGGGAGGAGGTATCCTAGCTACAAATAAATACCTATGAACCTTGTTGATGTCAGTGATCTCTAATTGTTTTCGTATTTCACAAATTAATGATGTTGTTATGTCATTACATGTTCCACAATTTCTTTTTGTGTTTAGTTATAAAATGAGCCCGCGTATAAAATTGAAGCTTTTGAGAGAAAAAATCTATTTCAGTAGTTTTAAATTAAAGTTAAATATTTCATAACGAGTTAATCATATCTGGCCTTAATTTTTCAAAATCGTGTTTCATTGTACGCTGAGGAAACCGATGTGTACTTGTGCAAGAAAAATTGGTCCTACGTCGCAAGATGTAATACAAGACGATATTTCATTCAGAAATCTTCTTCATTTCATTTTTCATATTTCAAATCTATTGATATGCTAAATATCCTATTCAGTGTTATATTAATAGACACGTTATGACCAAATAACCACAATTTAATTGATCAATTCTTCCATGTCGTTTTTTGGTTCGCGTTTTCTAAAACCGTGTCATTGAAGGGGACCAACTCTCATATATTTTATCTAATCTCGAGCTTGTTTTTGTTTTTGTTCACCAAGAGAAAATCGTCTCTTTATTTATGTATACGTTTTAAGATAATTACATCTCCAATAATATACCATATTTCAATGCCTAAAGGTTTTGATTTTCAGGATTCTCATTTCATTTCCAATTAATGATTGAAGACTTCCTAAACCTTAGAAGATCTCGTTTAAACCGTAATTACATAATAACTTTACAATAAAAATAAAAAACAATGTCTCACATACATGACAATTAACATTCGCTTTTATGTGTGTGATTTTTAATAGGCGTTTGATCGAACAATGTTTTTTTCGTCTTCATTTTTCATTTGTTGTTTTGTTTTTGAGAGAAAAGTTTTAAAAGATAAAATTGAAAAGTCTATAAAAATCCTGATAATTGTTTATTTATATATAGACCACTTGGAAGTTCATTAATAACACTTCATACCAGACTTCAAAACAAAAGTAGTTTCGGAAAACTGATTATTATTGATGTTAAAATCAAACGGCAGCTTCTTTTTGGAATGATATAAATATGTCTAAGATAATGATGAAAATAGGGTAGACCTGGAGTACACTTCTTGGATTCTTCGACAGTGCACTTATATCAATAGCCAAACAGCTTCAGGGTTATCATAATGCATTAATACAATGAGTGAAATATCACGGGGAAAAATGATTTAATACAAGAGATAAGTATATCACATGTACCAATGAAATAATATTCAAATTTGTCCAAATTTATTGACACGATCAAGTTTTAATCTTCATCAAGATTCGTGAAATAGCTAGGTCACGTCAATACGAGTGGGAGAGGCGGATCGTACACTTACTAAATTAACGAAAACATGTTCTTATGGCATCGCTATTGCAGTTGAAAAGATACCTAAACTAGTATTCTAAATGTTTCCAGTGTATATTTTAATAAAATTTTCATCAAATGTATGATTTAAGTAAAATACATGTATCGTTATTATAGCGTCATCGTAGGTAACAATATGGCGCCTGTTCGATGTTTGTGCTTTTGTCCGCCGAGTGAATTCTTTTTTTACCAGAAATGTAGTATATATCTGTACATGTGTGGCATATCATACTAAAGGGAAATATTCATAGTTTATTTGTTGGTAACAATAAAAGCATTGGAACAACAATTGATACGATAAATTTACATTTAAAGTGGAAATTTACTGGTGTCAAATCATAATATCGACAGAAATGCTTTAAAAACAGGAATTATTCTTATATATAGACATTCATACAAGAAATAAATGAAATTTACTAACAAAATTCTTGCGAACAGCATCGAAACTAAAAGTATTTCATGTGAAATCAAGGAACTATAGCAGGTTAAAGTTAGGTCAGAAAACACACAATTCGTATATCGATAAATATAGTCAGCAGAAAGCGAGCGCTCGAGGTGGTGTCTTCGGCGACGTCCGAGCAAAATGTGTAAATAGGCGGTTTCGAGAAAAATTTGTCATTCTCGCTATTCTGTGTACAGGAAGCATACCCCACTCGTCAACATGAGCGCCGCACCAGCATCTCCAGCAAAGAAAGTCAAGAAGGCAAGCAAGCCTAAGGTTCCCGCTGCCCACCCTCCATATGCCAATATGGTAGCTGCAGCTATCGGAGCCCTGAAGGAGAGGAAAGGCTCGTCAAAAGTCGCCATCGTCAAATATATTATGGCCAACTACAAAGTTGGTGATGACTCGAGCAAGGTTAGTTCCCGAGTGAAAGTTGCTCTGAAAAGCAGCGTTTCGAAGGGTTCTGTGAAGCAAGTGAAAGGCGTTGGAGCCTCCGGCTCATTCCGACTTGGAGAGAAACCAAAGGCCGAAAAGAAACCAAAAGCTAAGAAAGTGAAGAAGCCAAAGAAGGCCACAGCTACTAAACCAAAGAAGGCATCAGGCGAGAAGAAAGCAAAAAGCCCAAAGAAAGCCGCTAAGAAGCCAGCAGCTAAGAAACCTGCCTCCAAGCCGAAGAAGGCCAAGTCTCCAAAGAAGCCTGCAGCCAAGAAGCCTGCAGCCAAGAAACCAGCAGCAAAGAAGCCCGCAGCTAAGAAACCAGCAGCAAAGAAATCCGCCAAAAAGTAAACACTTCACAGCTGATGGTTGGTCCTGACCGACCCCCTCATCTTAAAAAGTCCTTATCAGGGCTACCCAAAATCCTCGAAAAGTGTCGATGACACCTCGAATATACGCATTTTATTTCAGACAAGGCCGATGCAAATAAAAACATGCGCGAGATCAGATAAAATATATGACAGTTGGTCCTCTTCAATGACACGGTTTTAGAAAACGAGAACCGAAAAACGACACGGAAAAATTGATCAAATAAATTTGAGGTCATTTGATCATAACGTCTTTATTAAATATAACACTGAATAGGATACTTAGCGTATCAATAGATTTCAAAAAATGAAAACGGATGAAGAACATTTCTGAATGAAATTATCGTCTTGTCTTATTACATGCGACATCAAATTTATAAGATAGGACAAGTACACATCGGTTTCCGTACCGTACAATGAATTGAGATTTGAAAAAATTAAACTAAATATACATTAACACGTTACATTAGATAGCCATTTAGTTGTTTTTGTCTTTAAATTAGGAGCTTACTTTTGACACTATCCAAGGATATGAATGAAGGACACTATGATGTTGCTAAAAATAATTACCTATGAACCCTGTTGATGTCAATAATCTCTAATTGTTTTCGTATTTCACAAATTAATGATGTTGTTATGTCATTACATGTTCCACAATTTCTTTTTGTGTTTAGTTATAAAATGAGCCCGCGTATAAAACTGAAGCTTTTGAGAAAAAATCTATTTCAGTAGTTTTAAATTAAAGTTTAATATTTCATAACCAGTTAATTATATCTGGCCTTAATTTTTCAAAATCGTGTTTCATTGTACGCTGAGGAAACCGATGTGTACTTATCCTACCTAATAAATGTTATGTCGCATGTAACAGGACAAGACGATAATTTCATTCAGAAATCTTCTTCATTTCATTTTTCATTTTTCAAATCTATTGACACGCTAAATATCTTATTTTGTGTTATATTAATAGACATGTTATGACCAAATAACCTCCAGTTGATTTGATTTATTTTTCTTGCTCGCGTTCTATAAAACCGTGCCATTGAAGGGGAACAACTCTCATATATTTTATCGAATCTCGAGCAGGTTTTGTTTTCTTTTTGTTTTGGTTAGACCTAGAGTACACTACTTGGATTCTTCAATTGATATCAATAGCCAAACAGCTTTGGGGTTATGATAATGCATTAAAACAATGAGTGACATATCAAAGGAAAAATGATTTAATACAAGAGAAAAGTATATCACATGTGCCAATGAAATAAGGTTCATAGGTAATTATTTTTAGCAACATCATAGTGTCCTTCATTCATATCCTTGGATAGTGTCAAATGTAAGCTCCTACTTTAAAGACAAAAACAACTAAATGGCTATTAGTATCCTATTCAGTGTTTTGCTGATCTGACAAATTTATTTGGCAATTTTTGCAGGTTCTCGTTTTCTAAAAATCATACTGATTTATTTTATCTGATCTCGCGCATGTTTATTTGTTGGCCTTTCTGAAATAAAATGGAGGTGTCATCGACACTTTTCGAGGATTTGGGTTTCTGATAAGGACTTTTAGGATGGTTCGGACCAACCATCAGCTGTGAAGTGTTAGCGGCTTTCTCTTAGCTGCGGGGCTTCTTTTGCTTCTGGCTGCAGGCTCTTCAGCTGCACCTTTTGATTGGCCTTCTCTTGGAGGCAGGTTTCTTAGCTGTTCAGCTTCTAGCTTTGTTTTGGGCCTTCTCTTGGCCTCTTGGTTTCACTTTCTTTAGCTTTCGTTTTCTTTTGGCCTTTGCGTTCTCTCCAAGTCGGAAGACCGGAGGCTCCAACGCCTTTCACTTGCTTCACAGAACCCTTCGAAACGCAACTTTCACTCGGAACTAACCTTGCTGCAAGTCATCACCAACTTTGTAGTTGGCCATATGTAACTTGACGATGCATTTTGACGACTTCCCTCTCCTCGGGGCTCCGATAGCTGCAGCTACCATATTGGCATATGGAGGGTGGGCAGCGGAACCTTAGGCTTGCTTCCTTTCTTGACTTTCTTTGCTGGAGATGCTGGTGCGGCGCTCATGT